>NC_081428.1:25817078-26099578 GCF_949786415.1 Peromyscus eremicus | reverse complement strand
TAGTAATTTACCCTTATCATGGCATCATCCCTGATTCCTTGCTAAAAAAAAAAAAGGCTTCCTGCCACTTGCCATATAGTCCATTTGCATATGTCCCAACACTACTGAAGATGCATCCTGAATGTCTTTATTTCTCAAATTTCTAAGACTTTGTGCTAAAGCAAGATGCCAACTCCCCACCATGCTGTAATTCTATAACATGCCATGCTATTATTTTAACAGGGTTAGTTTTTATAATTACCCTGAACAATGCTTACAGATTTTAAACTTGCCTATGGACCTCACCTATAGGTATATCCCCTTCAATATTGCTTCTATGCATTTGTATCACTTTTTATCTCTATTTAAAAAAGCCATAATTAATATCTTCCTTATGATACATTTTCTGTTTCCTAATCAGAAAGGATCCTTAATCAAAAACATCTAGGATGGGAGTTTCTATACTCAGAGATGTAAGATGTCAGGCGAAAAATATTGCAGCCAACTTTTTTTCATATTCAAAACTTAAATTTACAAGCAAGCCTGTTTCCTGTGTAATTAAGTCTGTTTGTGAGTGACTGAGAAAAATGGGCAGTTCCTTTGAAAAACATTGTGAATGCATGTGTTCAGGGTCACATTTTGTTTGAGCTTTATCATTTTTCATGTGAAATTAATTTTTCTTTGCTGACTATTGTCACAATAATTGGATATACACTCCACAAAAAGATATTCTTTGATGTTCCAGTCAAATATCTACATTTAAATAAAAACTTACCAGAGCAGAAAACAGAAGGAAATTGTCTATCTGAAATGCATCCTGTCGCTCCTGATGAGCACAGTGTAAATCTGCTGTCCTAGGTCTCCTAGTCTTTGCATTTGATGCTGAACGTGGAAATTACCAGGAATCACATATTCGTTTTTTTCTGCTTTGCTCTATTTTTTTTTCTTAAAGTCTCAAAGCCTTGGAAGCTATTCAAGATAGCAGGTCCAGGGAAGCTGAGCAATAACTCATTATATAACCAAAATAGTTCATTAAACATGAACTGAATGTAGGAGTGGGGCTGGAGGCAGCTGTCTGGTCATGCTTTGCCACAGCCAAGTTATTTTAAGCTGATGTGAATTAAGTAAGTCTCTTTTATGGCAGTATCTTCTGGGCTCAGGCATATTTCAAGAGAGCAGAAAATAATTAATCTTGGATTCTTTAATATTCAGTATACTCTGAGCTCTTCTTTGCGACGACATATAGGAAATCAAATCTTTCAATCACTTTCAATTGGGTTTATAAGGAATACAACTAAAGCTATAATTCCAACCAACATCCTCAAACAGGTACATATGCATCTTGAAAGAGTGTATTAAGTGTGTTGCTATTTACTAAATAAAACTAGTGTTTTTTGCTTTGCTACACTAGTACTTTATACTAGGAAATATGTTTATATATCAAAAATAAACAGTATATGGAACTAGAGACTAAGTAAGTATGGAAATATTGATAATAGTAAAGTGTTCTCTCTCTCTCTCTCTCTCTCTCTCTCTCTCTCTCTCTCTCTCTGTGTGTGTGTGTGTGTGTGTGTGTGTGTAAGGAAGTACATTCTTGCTTAGTCTATGCTGAACCATAATATTGGTCGACATAGAATGTCATGTTTGGAGTAGAAAATAATGAGAATATTTTATTTTTTATTCTCTTACATAATTTATTTAGGTAAAAAGTTACAAATTTCAATTATAAATAGCCCAAACCTGTTTTACCTCAATTGTATTCATATTTTTTGTTGAGAGTTTATCCATATATTTCTCTACATCTTATATTTTGACAAATGCCATTCTACATGAGAATTATTTCTAGTTTTATTTAGCTTTTAAAGAAATAGCTCATAAAAACTGCTTTTATGGAATAATTCAAGCCTACTAGCATGTATATTGTCTTGAATACTAAACATTTTCAAATATTTTCTGGGTCAGAACATTCAAGATTTACCCTTTTAGCAATTTGGGCATACACAACACATTATTAATCATAATACATCTTTACTTATTCATCCTAAACAGAATTTTATATGCTTTGAAAAACATCTCCCAGTCACTGTGCCTTCCCTTGTCCTCACAAGCCTTGCTTTATTTCTGTGAGCTGACTTCAGATGTTCAGATTTCACATTTGATGTTATTAGGGAGTCATTAATTGACTACCACTTAGCAGTGTTCATATCCTGAGTACTGAGAGCAACACTTCAATGAACACATTGAACAGATGCCTTTTCTACATACCAACTTCCTTTTACGTGTCCATATACCTAGAAGGGAGACTGCTAGACTGTATGTTTTCTAAATTGGCTGTAGGAACTTCCATCTCTGCCATCAGTGTATGAACATTCTCTGGTCTCCACATTCTCATCAAGCTTTGCTACCTTTGGCATTTTTAAATGATAACAAATGTGAAGAAATGCTCAGTTGCCATCTTAATTTCCATTTCCCTGATGACTGGTGATGTTGAGCACCTTTTTATGATCCACTGGTCACTAATGGGTTTTCTTTTTTTAAAAATTTTTGATAAACATTAGTTGTATATAGTAATGAGCATCAATGTGATTATCTTTGCACCTGGAGCAGTGAGCCCCAATTACAGTCACCTCCCTTTATCTCAGTCCTTGTTCTTGGCAAGCTGTACTCAATTCCTGTCCACATTCAGATCTCGAATGTCTTCTTTTGAGAAATAGCTATGCTTTTGTGCTTAGACATGGCATGGAATATTACTTAGCCTATCATTTTTCCAAATTGAGGTCTGTGAAGTCTCAGTGCTCTGAAGAAAAAAAAATACTAAAACAAAACAACCTCCCACCCCAGATGAAAGCATTTTCCGTGTTGAGACAGCTGTGGTGGCTGTTTACTACCCAACCACTGACATACTTTGTACTTTTGCTACCTATTGCTTATCAGATTAGCACCACACTTTAAACAGATTTGCTATGGTCCCTCCATCAAAACCTTGAGGAACCCTGTTTTTCTTTTACTGAAAACTCAACCCATAAAATATTTGTAAATTACATGCTCACTATGTCAAAGATTGATATCCCAAGAGTCGAAGTGCTAAGGCAGGCCAAGAGGGGAGTTACTGGTATCACGGGGTCCTGGTTTCTAGATTCTCGTCTTTCTGTTATACTGCTAGTAATTAACTGAGATGCCAGCACTCTGCCTCAGTATATACATAATATATTTTCCACTAAACTGTAATACCATGGAGCTTGGCAGTAAGCAGCCTTGGGGCAAAAGCCAAACCTCTCAGAACAATTTGATTTGGATAGCATCACAGATGTGCATGCCCACTATACTGGATGTCCAATCAGGTGGATTGTAAAATTATAGGGAAGAAGTGAACTTCTACCACGATTACAAAACATACTTTACTGAAATATATAGTCAGACGTTTTCTTGTGTCCTGCCCATCTCACAGCTGCTTGGACAACCAAACACACAGAGGCTTATATTACTTACTAATTTTATGGCCTAATGGCGTAGGCTTTTTGCTAGCTAACTCCTGTAATTTAATCCATTTTTATTCAACTATGTTTTGCCATGTGCTCCATGTGAATCTTTGATAAGAAAGTGAGACATTTAAGTCTATAAACCAAAAGTCACAGGACACTAAGAAAATTCTAGAGGCATATTCAAGAGATATTATATTACTCTTTTTTTAATACTGATTATTTTTCCTAGTAATAATGAACATGATTTAACTGCCTCTACATCTGTGAGGTCTTAGAGTTAGATTCATAAACTCCAGCATTTCACTTTTATTTTATATTGTTTAAGTAAAGATAGGCAAATTGAGAATTTTTGTGTGTGTGTTCAATAAGTTGTTTTGTTATACTCAGTATGTAATGTGTCTTTATGCCATTGATGCCTGGTTCATTGGTGTTTTACCTTAAAACAACTTCTGGGTACATAGTATTTCCCTAAAGTAAAGGCTCATATGAAAATGAGCCTTTATATTGTGCAAGTATCACATACATATGAGCATGATAGTTGTTCTGATAATCACTAATGTAATTGTTGCTATATACTATTTTTTATAAAGAGTTACTGATTTTCTTCAGAATACTACTTTTTAAAGTACATTTTTAGTCTTGAGAATTTCACTCATATATACAATGAAATGTGAAGATAAGCATCCCAACTCCTCCTCCAACTTGCTATCATAAACCCTAAGACTTCCCCCTTCTAACGTCATGTCTTTCTTTTCTTTTCTTTTGTAGTTTTATGTTTTGATAAGTTACAAAGTCTAGTTTGTGCTGCCCATATATTTTTGGGTGTCAGGCCATTCATTGGAACATGGGAAACCTCCAAATGTCCACACCTTAAAAAAAAAAGAATGAACCTTCATCTTCAGAAGCTATCATTTCCAATAGATCCTCAATAAGGAACGGGTCCTGGAGAGGGCTTTCCCAATCTGTGTTGGAGTTGGAGATGGCTTCCTCTTGTGCAGGTATTTTACAGATAACCCCACTGCTGTGAGTTTATGAGTGCCATAGTCATGCTGTGTCCAGAAAACAGCATGTCACAGGAAAACTCGACATCCTCTATCTCTCAAGTTCTTTCTGCCTCTTCTTCCATGATGTTCCCTGTGCCTTAGGGGAAATGAAGTTGATAAAGATGCCCCGTTTAGGGCTGAATACTTAGTCTTTTATTTTTAGCACTTTGACTACATCTACATCTCTATATTGACTACTGTCCACTATGAAAAGAATCTCTCTGATAAAGGTTTGAGAGCAGCCAGAGTCTATGGGTCTCAACATAAATATTTAGAAGGCAATAATATGCAACATGATAATTTATCAAAATAACAACTGGGTTTCATCACAAGGCCTCTGATCTCTCTAGCCATTAGCTTTTGGTCAAGATTATTGAGCCAGGTATGAAATTCCCTCCCGTGAAGCAGACCACAAACCTAGTCAGATCACCCTTAGCTACCCCATAACTGTCATGATAATATGCACCAGCTAGCACATCTTGCCTTGGAGGTTAGCATTACAAATTGCAGGGTCCTATGTGAAGTAATACTATTGATGCTTTTTTTTTTCCCTTAGCAGCCTACAAAACACTGTCCATTATGATGAAAGCTTGCCAGCAGAGAGGAATTTTACTGGTCAGTTTGAGATTGATTTCTCTGTCCAACAGCCAAAATGTGTTGTTGGTAACCAAGGGCAATAGTAATAGCCTATGTTTTTGAACAAACCCCTGTGGCCTTCCTGACCCATAACTCAGGGAGGTATCCTATGCCTTGCACTGTCATTTTTATTTAATAGTTGACATCTTTTGGGAGTGTTATTGTTGCCATTACAATTAGTCACTTAAAGGGGTCTAAGAAAACATGAGAAAATAAAAATGAGAATAATTAATATATGTACTTCAATTATAAATCTAAATAATAATGGTCCCAATTCTCTCATTATGGCTTACAGTAGCCCTTGTGTGCGGTTGTAAATATAAATTTAGAAGGAGATTTGATGTTGTATCAGTTTTGTTAAGCATTGTTAGCAAGTTTTGTCCTAAGGCTTATGACCTCCTTAGTTATGGGATTTGTTGACAGGTTTCACATTACTGGAATTCATTTCCTCCTTCAGAGTGAGCCTCAAATCCAATCAGGGAGAAGTTGAGTTACTCCCATAGCAGTTGGGCTACTACTGGAAAGAAGGATATATTTTGCCTGGTAGGTTAGTGTTGTAATTCATAGAGTAAAACTGTGGCTACCTCTACTCTCCAGTATCGTGTACAGCATCATCTGGCACTATCAAAGTCAGCCAGCAGTGAAGAAGCCTTTAGCTATGCTTCTCAATAATTTTGCATTCACAGTGTGTAGTCTAGTCATCTATTATCAAATAGGTCTAGTGAATAGTGAAGAGCCATGGTAAAGTTTGTACAGATCATTCTCTGTGGAGGGAGTGATGTTCTCTCAGGGATGTGTCTCCCATATACAATAGCAAAGTCAGGAACAAAACAACAGTGAGATCAGTACAGAATGTCTCTATGGTAAGTATTGTCACGGTGGGGGCATGATCTTCAGTTTACAGCCTCTACTGCACTGAAAGGCAGATAGATGGGTCCTGACATTGTCATCCATCCAATGACTTTGGTCTCAAGGTATTCAAACACCAGTGTTATCCTCAGATGATGAGAACTGCTTCCAGTCACAAAGGAAATGGTTATGTGCTTCACTGCCTTAGCTGATACTCCTGAAGTCTTCTCTATACATTTTACATGCTTCTCACACACCACAGCTGCCTCCCAGGACTAGCTCTGTCCCTGGGGTTGTACTAGGTTAAATCCAAACTTCCTGACTTGCAGTTGTTTCTGTTTCTAGGCTCCCAGGGTAGGTTGGTTTTCTTTCTTTCTTTCTTTCTTTCTTTCTTTCTTTCTTTCTTTCTTTCTTTCTTTCTTTCTTTCTTTCTTTCTTTCTCTCTCTCTCTTTCTATTTCTCTCTCTTTCTTTCTTAACAATAAAATCCCTTTTAAAATGATTTCTTCCTAGTGCCTTCTGAGTTATGGAGAGACAGATTGGATTCCTCTCCACTGCTGGCATATCCTCTGAAGGAATTGCTATCTCACTAAAACCTGCACCAGGGCCACAGATTGTGAGAGCTGCGGACTTGTGTTGAGGTCAGGAGTACCAGCCATTTCCCCTTTGGCTATGTGGTTTACCTTTGGGACAAAACTACTCCTTTCCTTCCTAATGATGAGTAGCCTGCCAGTTGGATTTGTGTTCACCTTGGATTCTTGGCAGGATATCACCTCTCTTATCCTTGGTGCCTGTCTGCCATTCTAATACTTGTTTGTGAGGTTTTACAAGACTTCCTCTTTCCCTTTAGACTAGAGAATAGTCTTTCTCATACAGACATCCAGTTTACTGAGTAACTGTTGTACCATCTAACTCAGAGGTCCACATGACTTTTATATACTTCTTTTATATAGCCACCTGACCAAATTCTCAATGTTTGAAAATTTTCTGCATGTCTCATCGTACCATGAATGAAGTGTGAAGTTTTTCCTTTCATTTAATAATATGTATTTTATGTGGGAAGTCTAAAACTGTTTCTATTATTTACATTGTTACTAAAAAATATTTTTTACTGTGGTATTTCACTTTTAAATTTTTTCTTCTAAAATCCCATACTTTTCTATTTTTTCACTTTATTTGACATTTTTTTTCTTATTTAACTATTGCACACTTATGGAAACCAATCTTTTTCTAATCTGTTGAAGTCAAATGAGATTTGAAGTACTGATAAAAATATATTCAGATTTGTGTGTCTTGATATCAATTTATTTGGGTTCTTTTTCTTTTTTAACACAAAAGTGAAACAGCTTATTGTATCTTATCAAATCAAGAACATGTTTGCTGAGGGTAATATCCTCACTTTGTGGCATTTGAACATTATTCTTTAACATCTCGAGGATGCTTTTCTCTTATTCTCTGCCGTGAATGAATTCTGAGACAATATCTTCTGCCACTCTTGTGTTTGTTTTACTTTATATCTTAAAAAAAAAACGGGCAGTTTTTCATGTATAGTTCTTTACCACACTGTACTTTAAAGCCCTTTGATTATGATATGTCAGAAATGCTTCCTCCAGTTTCATCTCTTGTCACCTATCTGGATTGATTTCCTAGAACTCCCTTCAACAAATCTCACACTTAAACAATAATAAATTATGTGTCATTCCCAATGTACACCACACTCTATCTTACTTTACCAAAAATGTCACGATACATTTTAGGAGTACCCTCCTTTGTATATTCATCCTTAGAGTCTAAGGATAGAATTCTTTGAAACTTAAAGAACATGATAGCATCTATCTTTTCCCAAAGCTCTGTGCACATTCTGGGGTGGATGATGCTACTGTATACTCATATTTTTCTGTGATCACTTTGACTTCCTTGCCTTTCCTAACATGCCATTTAAGGTTATCTAGACATTAGTACATTACAAAATATTTCTAGTTGGTTTGAATATGGACACATAGAGAACAGTTTTTCTGTGAAAAAATGAAGTTAGCCTTAATTATAAGAAGGGATGGTAAGTGGATTGGGAACTTGATAGTGAGAAGATGGGTTAGAACTCATCCTTCATTTAAAGAGCTTAGTACAGTGAACTAAGGTACCAACCTTAGTTGTCATGATGGTTGCTAATCATCTAGAAAGACTAGGAAGGAAGGGGAAGGGTATTAGAAAATCAGTCAATCTACAATTAGAGAAAGAGTTAAGATGGAAAACACACAAACAGACACACATAGACATACACACAAAACCCACACACAAATACACACACACACACACACACACACACACACACACACACACACACACACCAAGGTGGTTAGCTCTTGGTTGTCTACTAGGGCTTGAGGGTGGGCCTCTATTGCTGAAAACACCACACCCATAGGGCACAGACTTGGATGATTCCAGCTGGATCTTTTCTGCCATCTAGTTTCCATAGTACCAGAAAGTAACCTACACAAGCTGACAAAAGAGGAAAATAAACAGTCCTACCTAGCCGAATCACCTATGAATCATAACAACGATCAGCTTGGTAAGGTATCCATAAAAGTGTAGTCGGTGGAACTCAGATATTGGTGGTCATGAACAACTATCTATTTAGACTTGAGGCCCACTTAACAGGAGGGAAATAATATGTGGTACTGAACACTTGCCAGCTTCCTGGGGCTAATGAAGTCATGGACATTATCTCAGTCTGTGGGGAAGGCTTTGCCCTGGAGGAGATTGGAATGGGGGGCGGGCTGGGGGGAAGGTGAGGGGGGCGGGAGGGGGGAGAACAAGGGAATCTGTGGCTGATATGTAGAACTGAATTGTATTGCAAAATAAAAATTTAAAAAAAAAGTACGTGTCTGTAATAAACAATTAAAAAAAAAAAGAAAGGAATTCACTACTATCACTTATCTAGACTAGCATAATACCTTACTACATTCTAAATTTTATCCTCAGATTATATATGTGTAGATACAGCCCCTCATCAAAGACCCTTCTTTTTACATCCAATGGAAACTATCCCAGAAAGCAATAGCTAGACAAGATGCAGAGATCAACCAATCTTGAGCAGCACATTCCCAACAGATACGTCTCTATTACATCTCCTTCATTTGCAACTGTGGCTCAGGGAATCTCTGGCAAGAGATGGCAGAAAGAGTCTATGAGCCAGAATACCACCAAGCCTCCAGTGCAACAGTCTGTCCTAATAATGTCTGCATAAACAAGACCAGAACAATAGCAATAACAGTGGACATGTGATATCGAATGGGGGGTGACTTGTAATTCCCAGTCCTAGACAATGAACTATAGGCAACTAATGACTTACTTCTGGGATAAGGAGAATTTACCTCTTCCAGTAATGAGTACCCTTATTGGTTGTCCAAAATAATTTTGTCAGACATTAAACCATAGACAGACTTAGTAGTTTGAATGTTTTTTTGTTTTTTGTTTGTTTGCTTTTTTAAATTTTATTTTATAATTTAATTTAATTTTACATATCAGCCACAGATTCCGTTGTTCTCCCTCCTCCCGCCCACCCACCCCCGCCTTCCTCCCAGCCCACCCCCCATTCCCATCTCCTCCATAATGAAGCCAAAACTATACAATGGAAAAAAAAAAGCATCTTCAACAAATAGTGCTGGCATAACTGGATATCAACCTGTAGAAGGCTGCAAATAGATCCATATCTGTCACCATGCACAAAACTTAAGTCCAAGTGGATCAAAGACCTCAATATAAATCTAGCTACTCTGAACCTGATAGAAGAGAAAGTAGGAAGTAGTCCTGAACGCATTGGCACCGAAGATTACTTCCTAAATAAAACACCAGTAGCACAGATACTGAGAGAAACAATAAATGGGACCTCTTGAAACTGAGAAGCTTTTGTAGAGCAAAGGACATGGTCAACAAGGCAAAGTGACAGCCTACAGAATGGGAAAGGTCTTCACCAACCCCACATCTGACAGAGGACTCCTATCCAGAATACATAAAAAACTCAAGAAATTAGACATCAAAATGCCAACAGTCCAATTAAGAAATGGGGTATAGAACTAAACAGAGAATTCTCAACAGAGGAAACTCAAATGGCTGAAAGACATTTAAGAAATTGCTCAACATCCCTAATCATCAGGGAAATGCAAATCAAAACAACTCTGAGATACCACCTTACACCTGTCAGAATGGCTAAGATCAAAAACACTGAAGACAGGTTATGCTGGAGAGGATGTGGAGCTAGAGGAACTCTCCTCCACTGCTGGTGGGAATGCAAGCTTGTACAACCACTTTGGAAATCAATATGGTGCTTTCTTAGAAAATTGGTAGTTTGAATGATGTCAGCCCCCATGAACACACAGGGCATGACACTATTAGGAGGTGTTGCTTTGTTGGAGTGCACATGTTCTTGTTAGAGGAAGTGTATCACTATGGAGGTGAGCTTTGTTTCAGTTGATTTCCTGTTGCCTGCGAGATGTAGGACTCTCATCTAGTTCTCCAGTACCATGCAAGCACGCATGCTGCTGTGCTCCCAGCCATGATGATGATGAACTAAACCTCGGCAACTGTAAGCAAGCCATCCTAGTTAAATGTTTTTCTTTATACACATTGCCTTGGTCATGGTATCTCCTCACAGTAATAGAAACCCTAACTAACACATAAACAAACAACAAAAACAGATCAGCAAGTTGTATTTATATATTTGTGGATATACATATGTATGGGAAAATAATCATCAAAGAAAAAAAACTATCAAATTGATATTGGGGGACAAATGGGAAGGGTTAGAGGGAAGAAATTGAGGGGGAAAGTCATGTAATTCTATTTTAAGTAAGAATTGATTTTAAGGCTACAACAACAAAAGATAGACATAGTATGTTTTGTTTTGGTTGACATAACTGACCAACTTTGAATACGGTTTTGGTATAATGAATTGAAATATTAATATTAAATGCAATAGATGCTAACAGTCCTGAATCTAAAAGTAGTGAATATCTTGACATTCAGAGTTGGCATTCTATTACTTGGAAAAATAAAACAGGTCAAAGAGTCAGTTTACTCCAGTTATGATATTTATTGCTTTGTATAAAAATCAATATTTTAGCAGCACCTATGTACTCCAAAGCCTAGGTAGGAGGAGGCAATTGAAGCCAGAGACATCAGCACAGACCCCCATCCATGCCTCAGAGCCTCAGACCAAGATTGGCCCTTGGTGATAGCTGAGGTCCAGACATCACCTTTCATTTAGGTGGTCAGCAGGCCACTCATATCAGCCTGTTCCTCACTATCCTCACCTCTTCAGATCTGCCTCTATCCCCAGACCATGAAACTTTCTGCCTTTCTCTATCTTCCATTTCCTTATCCTGTACTTGCTTACCATAATGGTGACCAAACATAATGGTTTTCCCACCCTATACTCACTCACCATAATGGACTTGTGGTTGGTTGTGTTCCCCCTAGATGAAGAAATTTAGGGTGAGGGAATCATCTCTGTCTTCCACCTGGTCAGGCCTTGAAAGTGATAAGTGTCTCATCCCAGGCAATTTCTTTCATAACTAGTTCTATCTTAGCAACTGTTCAGAATGCCAAAATGGCAAAATACTGTAAGGAATGTAGAACTTTCTTTTTATAATTAGTCTATTTTCAGTTTTAAGAAATATATAATATGGTAAAAAAAAACTGCTAAAAACAGAATGTGTGTGCCTTTCTACCCCCCCCCTCTCTCTCTCTCTCTCTCTCTCTCTCTCTCTGTGTGTGTGTGTGTGTGTGTGTGTGTGTGTGTGTGTGTGTGTGTGTGTGTGTGTTTACCCAATAACACCCTGGAATCATGGTTAATAGTGTGTTTATTATTATCAGATGTAACATCAGATTGCATTAAACAACCAATTCTCTCTGTAAAAGGCTCTAGGTACAATTTAACTCTTACAAACTTCTGAAACATATCAAACAAGCCTAAAACACCAGATCATTCTCCTTAACACTGTCATGGAAAAGACATTTTTAATCATTGAAGTAAGGGTCTGATTATAGTTGATAAGAACAAAATTATATGAAAATACCAGTTAAACCACCTTCTCTTAAAGAAATATAGAATAAAGGATGTTTAAAGGGTTTTTTTAATTTACTTGTTGGATTCTTTTATATTTAATCACTCATTTACTCAAAAGCTTGCATTGAGATTTGAAATTTGTTGCATTGCTAACAATTTGAAATGAAATGACACTTGTCTCTACTCTCAAAGTATTATTTGGAAGAAATATGCCATAGGAGAATAAGTCACTTCCCTAAGAACCTAAGAAGAGAAACAAAGAACCAGCTTCCATAGATCAGAGAAAATGAATCGTATCTACGTGAGGGAACCCATCCTGCTAAATAGTACTACTATTCTGATGTCTCTTCAATATTGGAGGCCCCAGTAAATTAGTGTAGACCTGATTACATGGAAGCTAAAGAAACAACATCCACTTTAAATTAAAGTGGATGAAATAATGGAAGTACATGTTTAACGTATCTATCTGTGTGAAAGACAGCATAGTGCTTTCACGATAACTTAGTCTTATATGTTGGTAAGAAGATTTGAAGGCAAATCAGTAATTACATAGCACATCTTTACACAAAATGTATAATTGGGTTAGATTAGATATTAAGTACCCAAATGTAACAGATTGCTCCTGCTATAATTCTACAGGCTGGCCTGGACAGCCAGGGACTGATATGTGGAATTAATTATTAGGAAAAAAAATACATCTACTTTCCTTGAGAAACAGAGAGTCATCTTCATAGACATGGTCTTGATTACATAAACCCAGAAATCAAGGGGGAGGGAAGACATCTTATCCTAGGCAATTAGTTTTGACAATGAAACAGTAAACAGACCCTAATTAATGACTTTTTGTAATTATTACCCATATACAGACATTAAATGGTATTCAAGCATTAATCATGACACCAACATGATTTACTATCATTAAAAAGAATACTTTGAAACTTAATTATGTATTTTAGAATCTCATGTATCTTATGGCTTTCAGGGTCAATTTAACTCTTCTGAAAGACTTAAAGGCTCTGAAAAGTTGATAGCTCCTTGTTCTTTGATTATCATTATTGCACACACACACATATGCACACACATGCACACACACAAATGAAACATGTATATGAATGAAACACATTGAGTCCATTTTTTTTTGTCATCTGTTTCTATGCAGTTTCAGATTTGACCACTCTTCATTGGACAACCAACAAGAGGGCTCATCCCAAGGAGAAGCCAATTTTCCTTCTATCAGCAGTCATTAGTTGCCTGTAATTTTTTTTTTTTTTTTGGCCTAGGAATGAGACTCTGTGAAAGGTTCACCCTTCAACATTAACATGTCCAGTGAGGAGGAAATAGAAGGGGTTTAAGGGAGGGTAGTTGGGAAGAAGTGGAGGTAGGAAAGGGAGGGGTGAATGTAACATACTAGAAATAAATGAATAAATAAATAAGCTCTAAAAATAGAAAAGGCACCTTTTGTTACCATTTTCCTTTTTTTGTCCATTTTTCTTCTATGTCACACCCATGGGGCTTCCCCTTCCTAACCCTAACCAAGAAAAAATTCACATAAACATTACAGAACTATGCTATGTGGTACAACATCTTATAGTCACCTATGGTGATTAAATTTACATTTCTCTAAATCAAATAAAGTCAGACTGCCATTCTACCTGCTCAACAGCCGTACGTGTCTCTGGGCTATCAACTCTTTTAGAAGTGCATATAATGAACATTTGATTTCCATTATGATAGATCTATTGTACAGATAAGTATATAGTAAAAGCACCACGAATGCTGGGTTTTGTATCTGTTGTATTCCAAGAGTCTAGAACTTTGTCAGGCCCAGACAAGGTGCTCACAAATTGCTTATTGGTTGAAAAGCTGCTCCTTTTCCTCTTTGTTCCCTCATTTGTTTTGGAAGTGCACCTAGAGACTTCACTTCAGGAATGCCTGGAGACACATACAGAGCACTTTCTGACAAGGATGAGAAGGAACAATGGAGAGCTTACACATTTGAGCTCTCTTCTGTATCTAAAGTAACAGAGAATGTGCTAATTAGGTTAGATAAAGCAAGAGGATGTTTGCAGTAAAAGATGGCTTGCATTCTTTTGCCAATTAGGACAAATATAGAAGAGAAAAAGGCCACAAAACATTGGTGTGAAATAAAGATTCAGGTGGAATTTTATTTCAGCAAAGAACATCTATCGTTGATATTTTAGAATTATTCTTGAGAAAACAAATTATTAAAATCAAAGAATAAATTAATGAAGTTAATGTAACAATTATACAATTAAAAATATAATTTATTTGAAAAAATTCTTTGGGAGTGAAGTCTGAATCCTAGATCAATGTATCTCTCTTTGTCTATTGTCTGAATGTCTGTTTGTCTGTCTGTCTCTCTCTCTCTCTTTCTCTTTCTCACACACATACACTTACATAATTCACACACACAAATCTTTAAAATCAAAAGTATTTACTTTATTGCTTATACTTTTCTAGTTGCAAATTACATTAGTGAAACTTAGTAGGAAATTGCACTGGTGAATATAAATTCATAAAACAAAATACAAGACTAAGAAAAGAGAAATCAGGCAGACAATTTGCAGCTGATGTATGATTAATACTGATTACCAAATGATTAGAACAATTTAGTGAAGTGAAATTACACTGTAAATGAATTACAAATAATAAAGATAAAATGTTAAAACAAGCAATAAAAATCCAACTATCTAATGAAAACCAGGAGTCTTTGCTGAAGTGTTTGAAAGTATTATTTAGAGATTTGTAACAAATTTCCTCAGATAAAGTTTATTTAGAAATATTGTGTTGTCTATTAATCAACCAGCCTTATCCTTTAGAAACATTCTAGTTAGATCCTTTTATTTTTCTTTATCGCATGGATTTGTCTAATTTTAGGTAGCAGATTAATTTGCAAATGTTGAACTCTATTAGCTATTTTCCTTTTTGCTGGAAAAAAAATGGCATATACCACCAAAGGAACCATTTTTTTCCTCACATGTTGGAGTAGAGTTCATCACGGGGAAGAGGGAATTAGGGGTGAGATAGCTGGTCACACTGAGTCCAAAGTCAGGTGGAAAACACTCTGGATGCTTATGCTCACAATTATTTTTATGTTTATTTAGTCTATGACCTGGGCCCGCTGAATGGAGCCAACTACATTCAGGGCGGATGCTCTAACCTAAGTGAAACTTCCCTGGTATAATGACATCACAGATATCAACAAAAGCAGGTCTATTGTCTCCTTGCTAATTCTAAATATAGTCACATTGCTTGTCAAAATGAACCATCATAATGTTTGTAATTTTAATGTTAAATAACATTGAAAAATTAACCAAACCAAATTTAGATGCAGCACAATGTAACAACCATGATCTGCCGGGTGTAGTTGAAAGAATTGCCTGATGTTATATAAAATCAGGGTCAAATAGGCTACAATTTAGCAGACGGGAATGATGTAGATGAACACTAATGTTGAATATCTTAAAACACTTTAAAGGAAGTTATCTGTTAGTTTAAGATTTATAAGTACCATAGATTATGGAAAGATTAATTATAGTTAAAGAGCATTCACTATATATTAAAATAGCTATGTATTATCCCTATAACATATACAAACTTCCAGGTAATGAGCTTGCTAACAAAATGTATAATTGAGAACAAAAAGATTATTTGAGAAATGTGGTAAATAATTTAAAAGGGGGGGGGGCTCTGGCAGAAATATTTAACTCAGTTCATTACATATCTATATGTTGGATGCTGTGACAAGTAGTGGGGATGCAGTACTAGAAAATGAATCGCGTAATTGTCACCTTCTAAAATTTTAGTACCTATTTGTAAGTACCTGCGCTTATTTACCAGGCTAAGGTCACCTGATATGACCACAAAGAATGAAACGAGGCTCTGTTGGAGGGGCCATAGCACAACTAAGGTTGTGACAATTTGTTTTTAAAAGAGAAATCATACCTTTTATACCTTTATCAGAAACAATATAATGGCAGTTGCCAAGATCAATACAATTGTAGTTGCCAGGATATGGTGAAGTTTGCAAGCCATTGAGGGTACACAAGATTAATGTTTAAGACCAATTGTCCTGTCAAACTTTCATGCTTACTTGACCACAAAGGAAATATACAGAGAAACACAAAGCAGCCTGAATGCTTCACTGCCTGAGGGAGTGCATCAGCCTCTCAGGAACTAGAAGGCACATTGTGCTCCAGGAGTCATGGACTTTAACCTGAAAAACCTACAACACATACCTCTCTAGGCAGTTAGGCCCAGCCAACTCCATGGTTCCCTGCACCTATTGACATAAATAATTTATTCAACATTTTCTTGACAACTGTTACTACTACTGCTTATGGTAATCTGATCATGTAAATGTAGTGGTTTGTATTACTAAGAAAATAAAATTTATTCCAAAATTTTAAAAGCGCACTGTAGTTTGCATAGTGAATTCTAAATATTCATTTGTAACATTGATCATTCTGATTTGTTGCAGATGAAAGTGTCATTTATTAAATGTGAGATTGAAAACTTAAGAGCAGAACTCAAGTTTTCGGGGCTTCATGAAGATAACAAAAATGCTTATCTAAATCATAAAAATTGGATTAAACTTCTCTGTCAGTCACATATCCTACAGTATAATGAGAAAATATATTGAGTTCCACTGGTGTTCTAACTTTAGTATTTAAGAAAAATTAAAGCAAGCTGGGAATTCTTGCCATAAACAGTAAGCCTGGAAGTTAAGCTTACTGCCGCTGTTGACTAATCCAATGTGACAGATATCATGTAAAGTTGAATTAATTAAGTCAAACTTTAGGTTTTATAATAGTTGTTAAATGCAGCATGACTGGAGAATTTATTTACTGCTTATGAACATCCTGTTCGGGTGTAGGTGAGCAGAAACTTGGGACACTCACACAGTTCTCTACTGTATTACCTCTTTGAAAGCTGAGCCTAATTAATATATCCAACACTTAACTTTAGAAGCACATTAATATTCTACCATATTAGGGCTGAGCCACCTACTCCAGTTAATTTAATAGCTGACCTAGACCCTTTAGAAAGATTGAGCCTAACCATTTGGGAAGAGTGATCTCATTGTTAAACACTTGCAGACCTAATTATCTTTGATTCCAGCCAATGCCAATGCTGAGAGTCTCGGGAGGATTTCATTTTCCAAGAGTCAATTAGCTAGACTAGAAAAATATTAGAGATATAACAGTTGATTTCTTCTAAGCAAAGAAAAGATTCTTTACAGTTAACGCTAACTACAAATTGCACTTGTCAATGCAAAGCAAGTGTCTTACTTTCCAATCTCAGTTTTGTATTTGGATAGTTTATACACTTTGTTTATATGTTTATTTTATATTTTCTAAATTTGTATAGATTTTACAAAGATTTTGTTCATTGTCTTTAGTGGCATATTACATGACAATCTTAAAGTACTTCAAAGCAAGTTAGTACTATGCTAGGTAGGGTATATAATTTTCATGGTTTATGAAAAACATAATTTATAATTAAGTTGCATTTCCTAGATTCTTAAATACCTGCATATAATTTCCCCAATATGTACCACTTCTTCTTGGAATAAGCTTGTAAATAGTAGTATTGAGCAGGAAAAATATAATCAATAAATGTTGTTATAACTAAAATGGAAATTCTACTTTTACCTGACTTAATTTCATAATTGCATGTACTATCCCAGGAAGCAAATGCTGCAATTTCTTCAGATTCTTAGCCTCAACTGCTTAAGGAATTCTTAGATAATTTAGGAAAATTTATTTTCTGTAATTAAGTGATATACAAAACGTGCAGAATGATTTTCAGGTGCATTTTGTTGACAAATTCTGAATATGTTACTGAGACAAGTTGGCGAATGGGAGACAAACATTCTGAATTATCTATCAGATGGATCGTACTGAATTTGAATTTTAGACAGTTAATTGTTTCAGTATCACATTAATTACATTTTCTACTTTATTTAATATATGGATTTTTAAAAAACATTCTATTTCCTGTGAATTAAATGTGTAGCTGGAAGTTTTTGTGTGTCCTGCCTGGTCCACAGTAGCTCAGATCCAAGTAAACACACAGACTTATCTTGTTTTTTATAGCTGCTTGGCCATTTGCTTAGGTTTATTACTGACTAGCTCTTACACTTAAACTCAGCCCATTTTTGTTAATCTATATGTTGCCATGTGTTCCGTGGCACTACCTGTGTGCCATTACTTGCTGCTCCCTGGAGAGCTGGCATCTCCTGACTCAGCCTTCCTCTTCCCAGATTTCTCCTTGTCTGCTTATCCCACCTATACTTCCTGCCTGGCTACTGGCCAATCAGTATTTTATTTATCAATCAATCAGAGCAACAGATATTCACAGCATACAGAAAATCCCACAGCACCTCCCCTTTCTGTCTAATCAAAAAAGAAAAGTTTTAACTTTAACATAGTAAAATTACATATAATAGAACAGTTATCAAGCAAGAATTACAGGTATAGTAGCTAGTCTATTTGTATTTGGCAAAATTAAAGAAGATATCTTATCTATCCTATATTTGTGACTCTAAGGTTTTATATCTACCTTATCTCTTATCATAACAAAGGAAAACCATAATTATAACTATCTAGTCTTTAACTACATCAAAAACCCCAGAAGCATATAATATTACCCAGGTAAACAGTAAGAACATTGTAAGCAACTTCCAAAAATCTAGAATGACAGAGACAGCCGTCTACCTGGACAGTCATCCAAAGTTCCTGTGGAATGTTGGGTCATCCATTTTCAGCTCATAGGCCTAGAGTCTCTCAGTCACTTTTCTCTGTGTCCTGTAGAATGTCCGGCAGTTTCTTCTATGCAGCAGGAACCTGAAGGACCATTTTGCCTCACAAAGATCAATAGTCACCTTCCTATGGGTCCCACATGTCCAGTTTATACATCATCCTGTCAAGCAGTCCAGGCAAGAACAGTTTCTTGCCCAAATGGCTGCTTTATGGTAAAGTAGATTTTCCTATGCGTGTACTCATAAAGAGTTCACTGCCTTTTTAAGTTGTTTCTATCATGCTAAGACTATGATTAAATCTACATGAAGTAGTTGAAACATGCAAATCTTTAACATTTAGCAGTACACTATTACATTACTCAAATCAAGTTGTTCTTTATTTTTTTTTATGCTGCAAAGTGTATGCATTTCAGAATGAATACTGTGTAGAAAATTTATTATTAGATGCCTAAAGATAGAGATAGTTTCACTCAGAGCCTTCCATCTTGCTAGATTTAGTCCCCTGTTCCTCCAAGTCATATGTGCCCTCTAGAATAATATTTTTTTTTTTTTTTGGTTTTTCGAGACAGGGTTTCTCTGTGTAGCTTTGCGCCTTTCCTGGGACTCACTTGGTAGCCCAGGCTGGCCTCGAACTCACAGAGATCCACCTGGCTCTGCCTCCCGAGTGCTGGGATTAAAGGCATGCGCCACCACCGCCCGGCTTAGAATAATATTTCTATTACTTCATTGGTAATGCTTTTCCTTTGCAGTTAAATATCTATTAATTTTTTTTGTTCTATGTTTCCAGAACTTCAACTCATACTATCATGGTAAGAGAGCCATGAGTAATTTCTAGTAGTTCTTTTCCACTCTATACATTGTGAAATCCATTATATTAGAATTTCTTTCTGAACTATACTTCAAATTAGAAGAAACCATATGATAAGAACATATTAAGTGTCAATTTAAGTTGATGCAAAGAAGACATCTTTAAAACCCCAGGAATGTTGTGGGAACTGAAAAAAAAAGGGTAAATTTAACCAGGGTTTAATAATTCACCCAAAAAAAATGGTATTATACCTTAAATGTGTATCATTTTGTTTTGTTTTCATGTATCTATATTTTTAAAATATTTATAATTACACCAGTTTCCCCTCCCTTCCCTTTACTCTCTTCAACTCCTTCCACACAGGAGTTTGCAGTGAGATTATCTTGTAGAAATGTCAAAGAGGCTAAATCCGTGAAGCTCACCAACATGTCTGCCTGAACAAAACCTGAACATGGAGGACATGAAAACATGGAAGGAAGAGGCTCAAGAGCCCCCAGCCGTACACAAAGAACTAAGGGCAATTGAGGGATGCTGAGAGCAGAATTTCATTTTTTATTATTATTATGGGAATTTTTTCAACATAGCAATCACTGTCATAAAATTTATTGTTCTAAATAATCTCATGCTATGGTGATATTTTATTTGTACTGAAATGTGATTTTATTTGTATGTTAATAAATAAAGTTGCCTGGGGGTCAAAGCTAATAGCAAACCATAGCAGAAGCTGGGCAGTGGAGGTACATGCCTTTAATCCCAGCTCTTGGAAGGCAGAGCTAGGCGGATATCTGTGTGTTCAAGGATACAGCCAGCATGGAGACACACGCCTTTAATCTCAATACCAACCATAGAAGACCTGGAGGTCTGTACAGACAGGCAGTGAGGAGGAGGCCATGTGTTTGGGTTTACAACCAATGAGAAGGCAGAAGAGAAAGTCAATAAAAAGTACAAACACAGGAAGTAGCTCTCTTGCTGAAGAGGACAGCAGCAGCAGTGAAGGGTAAGGTTTTTAGCTCTTAGCTCTGACCTCTTGGGCTTTCATCTCTGCATTGGCTCTGTGTTTCTTATTTAATAAGACGGTTACTTCTACATCATGCTAAGGAAAGATTCTCTTTTCCGTTATTAATCTCACAAGTTAACACTACCTATTCCTCTGCAGGACTGTGTGAGATAGTTTGTATTTTAAATCAGACATAAAATTTTGAGGCAATTCTCAAAGTTGCCCAGTATGTATAAATTGATATATATGGCCATCTGTCCTCCTTGAGAACAGACAGAATTCAAAAATCAGCCCTAATTCTCATTTCTTATACTATAACTGAATTATAAGTAAAGGTAGATAAAGGATTAGGAACAGTTGGGAGAGTGACATTGTGCCTAGAAGCAAGATTGCATGCATTCTTTGTTTTGTGTTTTCTCAGTGGCTGTTTACTCATGCCTCAACCTACTGAATGAATGTCTAATATTTTGGTTTGCTAAGATCTCTGCATTAAATATCAAGGCCTTTCTCATACTTACTTCACTTTTATAGACTCACCGTCGATATTTTACTTGGGTGCTGAGTCATGCTCTGCCAAGTCAGGACAACCTTCTTTTACCAGCACAAAAGAGCTAAACAAGAACAAAACTACCATTTTCACAAAGGTTTCAATTCTACCTCTCACCTTGATTCATTCATGGAACCTCAAGAAGTTGATTATTACAAGGTGAAAGTGGAATGGTGACTACCTTGTGTGGGAGAGTAGGAAGACGATGAAGAAAGAATGAATAATGCTTACTAAGTGATTTTAAAAAAGCTATGATCAGGTGGGTTGTGTATATTCTGATGGAATGGCACCAGATAACTACCAAGTAACCTGGAACTTTACCATATTTTTTATGTAAAGGATAGTGGGGAGGAATTAGCTAATCTTGGTAGAGGTGTCTTCAGGCTAGGCATTTCTGGCTGTAAACATCTGGGAGAAGGAAGCTTTAGTTGCTAGTTTTTGCACGTACTACCAACATTCACTTCTGGATCAGAGAAAGGCTTTGCCATCTCTCTGAACCTGAGGGGAAATGAATTGTCAATTTTCTATGGATCTGATGCCTTGGTCTTTGACATGGTCAGCTCATGCCAAACAAGGAACAATCTCTCAGAATTTCATTTGCTCAAAACTTCACTCACTTCCCTAAACAAGAAGTTCTGTTCTGTTGTACAGTGGGATAGTTACAGACAACAGTATCTTACCATACATTCAAAATATAGAACACATAATACTAAATGTTTTCACTTTAAAAATGAAAACAAAAAAACATTTGAGGAAATAGGTGTTTATCTTGTGATTATGTAATGTGTATTATGTGATATATACATGCCACTCCATTATACCTACTTCCATGCCTGTTAAGTTATAAAGAAAAATTAAGTTATAAAAAAATTTTTTTATATTGTTTTCTTCGGTGCTTTTCTTATATCTTGACAGAATGAAAGTACTTATTGTGTTCTACAAATATTAGAACAAAAACGCATTTGCATGATTAATGAGGATTAGAAAAACAACTACCAATAAAATTTTTAGTTTAATTTTATATGCATTATTAAATAAATTGTACACATTTTCATGAGTGAATAGCATTAAATCATCATCTGTATTTTTGATATTTATCTGTATTCTGAAAAATATCTTTCTGATATAGTTAGAGAGAGATGGTTCATCTCATTGACCCTAGCTCACAATTAAACTAGTGTTACTGTGTTAGGAATAGGAAACTGAAGCAAATCTATCTATCTATTTTCAGAACCTTCCATTAGTCAAGTTTGGTCCTGTCTGGGCTTGTTACTGGTTATACTGTATTTCTATGACATCTCTTATTTAGAATGCAGTGAAAATATTGCTTCAGGTACAGAAAGAGAAATTAATGTATGTAGAGAAAGGTTTATATTTAGAATATGAAATATTTACCATGGCACCTGTAAGGTATATGGCTTCCTATCACTACAAGAGTCTATACATCTATCTCAGAGCTCACATATATTAGAGTGATGAAAGTTTTATGAATCATACCATAATTGGATAATCTGTCTTTTTTGTTCTTACTGGTATTATATAGATAGTTACACGACTTTTCCTTGGGAGATGTGAATAAATGTATACTTTCACCCAGATAATACACTGCTGGCCTGACCAAATAACAAAAGCAAAAGCAGTAGGATTCTACCTATATATCTTGGAAAACCCATTAGTTTATTGGGGTGGTTTATTGCAATACAAAGAAATCAATTACTCATGGGGATGTGGGTGGCTGTACTAACGATAAAAGTAAGTTTTACGCTGTTGCCTAGACTGTAATTTGTATCCTGTGGAATTATAGAGAGATGTGAGCATGCTTTCTTCCTTCAGGCCGATAGAATTAGCACCTTGGAGAGGCTCTCCAGCTTTTTAACTCGTAATGGAATGGTAGATCCAGCTAAATGGGAGCTCACTTGACCAATAGGTGGAGGGAGATGGAAGTAATGCACCAAATTCAGAGAGCAAAGATGTTAGGAGGATCTAGGCAATAAACGATGAGGACCCACGTTCAACAAGACCCATCTTCCTAAGCAAGCAAACAACAACAACAAATAGCACAAATTGTGGTATACTTTTCCTTTTGACGTGACAAATATCCTGAAAAAAAAATCAACTTTAAAAAAAAGGGTTCATTTTGGCTGACAGTTCAATAGTTCAGTAATTCAAGTAGGGGAGTCCTGGATGTAGGGAATTGAGACAGTTGGCCATGTAGGGCACACATAGTCAGGAAACACAGTATGATGATTGTCCATGCATGACCAGTAATCTCTCTCTTTTTCACTCAGTCTAGGATCCAGGTCTAGGGAACAGTGCTGCCTACTTCAAGAAGGTTCTTCTCCCCGCAATTAATCAAATCCAGAAAATCCCTCACTTCTATAAGGGAGGCTTGTTTTCCAAGTGATTATAAATCCTGCCAATTTGATAATCAGTCTTAAGTGTCACCACATGTAAGGCTTAGTTCTCTCAGTCCATCATGAGAGAGACAGCCTAAAAGATCTACTAACAGCCTATGGATTTCATGATAGTTAATATGAGCTGCAAACTTGACATAATCTAGAGTCACCTAGGGATCAGATTCCTGGAAACATCTACAAGGGGTTTTAAGACCCACTTTAAATGAGAATGGGACCATTCCATGAGCTGTGGTTCCAGACTAACAAAAAAAAAAAAAAAGGAAGAAAAAGCTATTGGAACACCAATGTTTATCTTCCATTGTTTCTTGACAGCAGGTAAACGGGTGACCAGCAGCTTCCCACTCCTTCAGCTACTCTTTTCCTGCCCTGATGGATGGCAAACAAACTCTTCTCTTAGCTATTCTTGCTAGGTATTTGGTCACATGAACAAGGAAAGTGACTAATACATGGTCCTTCTTACATTCCTTTGATGAATGAATAGGATTGACTGTTCTTTTTATTATACTTTCTTTTGTTTTGTTTTTATCAAATAGTCACTTAGCAACATCCTTAATGGTTTTTGCTGAACACATGTTGTAATTCATCCAGTTAAGTTGGGGATATTGCACAATTTTTACTTATTTCTTTATTTTAATTGTATTATTATTCTTAAATTATTTCCTAATTTTCAAATTAAACTCTATTCAATTAAAGGAAGCACATGACATTTTTAAAAGTTTTATTTTATTTTTTGAAGTTATAATATAATCATTTCCTCCTTTCTTTTTCTCCACCAAATCCCTCTCATACAAAGAACTAGAGACAGTTTAGGAATGCTGAGAGTGGGAGAAATAATCTTCCCCCAGGGAAGAGCATACAGCATCTTTAATGTTTTGTAGCTTAGAAATTTCTTTAGTCAAATATCCCAATTTGGCATGCTTAAATTTTACCTTGCATAAAGTCTTTAGACATGAGCATACTTTGGTTTAGTTCTTTGCTGTTTCACAACAAAAATGGACTTTAAGCTTGTCCTCGGTGTTTGTCCTTTCAATTTCATTTCACTTTCCATCAGAATTGCCTTTACTGATGCTATATCTAATAACATCCTGATGATAATGTAAGCAGTCTCTCCTATCACCTTCCCACCTCCGTGAAGCCTTCTCCTTTTCCTAGAAGTTCCCTTTCCATATTGATGTCATTTTGCTTTATTTTGTGAGCTTCTGATTTTAATCCTAAACTGTTTCTCTGTTGATGTGTTTGGAACTGCCCCTTGAAGCATGGTGACCTCACTAGTGAGTATGCAATGAATGACCCTCTGTCTCTAGAATCCACCAGTATCCAGTAGTTCAGCAGGGAGGGCAAGGTCTGATAAGCTCCTCCTCAATCCATGTCTAATTGGTAGGTGAGGCAAATTTAGGAGGGCCAGCAGAGGCAACTATATCTGCTGTGAGATTGTGAAAGAACAAACTATCCCAGAGAAACAAAGCAATCCCGAACAAAAACAATGCTGGGGTAGTTATCAAATCATATTTCAAGTAAAATCACAAAGATATGGTGATAGAGTGTGGTACACAAGAATGGACATGTAGATCAGTGAGCCAGGATGGAAGGCAAATCTGAGCACTTATAATGACCGTCATCTGATATTTGACGAAGATGACCAAAATACTAGGGAACCATAGCATGCTCAATACATGGTGCTTAGAAAACTTAATGTCCTTGTGTAGAAGAATGAAATTAGAGCCATAACTATCACCCTGAACGAAAAAAAAATCCCAAATTTATCAAACCTTAACATGAAACCTGAAATGCTTAAATTGCTAAAAGAAAACATGCAGTGCCTTATAGAAAGTGGGTTCAGGAAAGGTATGTGCTATGAATGTTTACTTAGACTGGCAGCATGAACAGAGGAGAGCCATATCATTAAAAATGTCATAATTAAGAAATTTAAATCTCATCTGGAGCAAAGTGTGGGGAAAATATTAAGGACAGAAATCTAAAATATACATAAGTAAATAATCAGTACAGGAAGAAATCATTAATCTGGAGACAAGAGAAAGCCAAGGATGAAACACTGCACTGCCAGATCTTAAAAAGTAAGTAGATTTATAGAGAAGGAACTCAGGGTTAGGTGATCATAAACACATCAGCTTTGAAAGAGTTACTCTTGAGAAAAAGAGAATAAAGGGACTTTCTAGATATTGCATGGAGAACTGCTGCAAAGAGTGAGTTGATCCAAGCACCTGAAGACCTAAAGGTGTTATGATTCTTGTCCTAGAAAAGGGCTCTGTGGAAGAGGGGAGTGAAACTAAAGCAACTCAGCTGGATATTGTCCAATAGCCGTTGAAATATAATAGTTCCCTGGTCCAAACTGATGTATTTACCAATCCCTGAACAGATGATAGGGATTCAAAAGTTTGTGTATGCCGCCACCTGTGCAAATGCACACAGTCACACCCACCCACAAACAGAAGTGATATCACTTATATTACAACACATCTATGTCAATACACAGCACTGTTTTCATCTTATAGAGAAAAAAAAGAGTGAGGCAAAGAGAAGTAGCACAGTAAACAGATGACAGGACTGAGGTTTGAATTGAGGCTGTCGGTATTGTCTGTCTGAGCAGTCAACCCTTATGATGCTGCCTGTTCTGAAAGTATAATAGAGTACCTGCTTTGAGGTTCACCAAACTGTGGATTAAGCATTGAACTTAAACCAGGAACACCCATTTCATCTCACTTCTAACATGTATTCTATAGTAAAATAAATAAATAATACCACAAAGCCAGCCACTCTGCTTCATAAAATTGCAGTGATATTTTTTTTTCATTATCCAACATAGTCTGGTTCTGGCAAGTTTATTGTGCTGCTGATTTGAGTGCCAACGGCCTCTTGAAGAAAATTGGCTTTTGCAAAATAGTAAGTTTTAAAGCAGTAGCATCGCAAAACCCTCCAGCAGAAAGGAGTAAAAATGCTATTACATTTTCTTTGTAATTTCTCTTTGGATCTGTTCTCCTGGAAAAGATGAAATTGAGCCAAATAGGTTTTCACTGCTTTGGAGGTCACAGAAAAGAACTCTTTTCTTACAGGAAATGGTCCACAGAGATGGTACCCAATGGCATCCAATTAAGTTGCTAGAAAGTTGAGCTGCGTTTGCTTGGCTACCCCTGAATTTGCCACGTTGCACTCTTGATGAAGGGAAACAACTTTATGACTCTTCCAACATTAT
The DNA here is from genome assembly GCF_949786415.1 of Peromyscus eremicus. NCBI lineage: Eukaryota > Metazoa > Chordata > Mammalia > Rodentia > Cricetidae > Peromyscus > Peromyscus eremicus. The sequence continues at coordinate 26,072,759 of NC_081428.1, read as the reverse complement.
GTGCAAAAGTGAAATAAGTAATCACCAGTTTATTCCATCTAGTCTGCTTTTCTAAGGTGAAAACATTTCGACTCAAGTCATAGGATGGAGCAATCTACTCCAACTTCCTATGTTGCAGGGGCATGAGAACATTCCTTTTCCTCCTTGATCTCCTACTTAAATGTGGGAGCACCTAACATAATTTGGGTATTGTCTTTTTGTAATACATTTTTTACGTCCTTCTTGTTCACATTATTCAATTTTATCTAAATAACTTCCAACTAGTCAAAAGAAAAGTTGACTTCCAAACTCGGTCTGTATAGATACTGATGAGATTTGTTCACTGTTTAATTAGGAAACACAAATTAAACATAGTGATATGTGAAGCTTTGAATTTGGGGACGAGGATAGAAATCTGACAATGAGAAAAGTTAGCCTTACTGAATATTAAGCTAGTAATTGATGGGAAGGAGATCAGTGTAAACATTGAAATGATGTACACAACCTGGAAGCCATGGGGAGAAAGTGATATAAGATTGTGCCAGAATCAGAGTGGGACAGAGGTATAAATGCTTATTACTATCTTCTCCCTCTCATCTGCAGTAATTTTCTGCCTCATAGATAAAAGAGAAATAAAATAAAATAATAAAACATCAACCTTTAAGTTTGCACTAACAGCCTCCAATTATGCACAAGTTAATTGGTAATATTGTTAGATAAATTGTATTTTGACTAGGCCCTGACTTACTGCTTCTTACATTCTTGCAGCCACTATCATAAGTATGGGTACTTTCATATTTTCTTCAATTTTGCCATAAATTTCAATAGAAGTATTATAACTAGCAATACTCTGTTTTAGGGGATACATATTTTTCCACAATTTTCAGTGAAAAAATGGCGTTGTCATCTGATGGTTTTGCAGCTTCCAAAGTAAGTATCTCAAAAGAGTCCTAGTTGTTGTATACATAGTACGGGAACAAATATTGCATTATGTAGGTCAGCATTCTTACTCTAGCTAGACAACTATTTAAAGGGAGATCATTATATCACTTCTTATCTAATGCTTAAAGTCATCTAACTATCCAGAATAGTGAAAAACAAGAAATTTTGTTCACTGGACATCACGTTTCAGGGAAAACACCCACTTCACACTTATGTTGTGTGTTTTCTCCCTTGGGCTTCTCTAGTTTTTCTGCTGATAGTATGCTACCCAAACAGATAGATCTTATCTTGTTGGTTTCTCTGAGTGTAGACTGAGTGTCTATACTGAAGCTTAGTATGTTTTCTCACAATACTTATTTAGAGAACACACTGTCACCAGAAGGGAACTATGGTAAAGGCCATTTTAATTCCTCCTCCTAGAATTTCCACGTGCATCTGATAGGAAAATTCTGTTTCTGTAAGGATCTTGGGCTATGGAATTATAGATTTACAGGTTTTAGTTTCTATATGCTCTGGGGTAGGCTAAATGGATGAAGATGACCCACAGCAAGAAAAGGAATTTTGATAGACAAAGACAAGTCTTTGTTGGATTAAATCTTGGGTTTAACTTCAATAAATACCTTGGAGGATTGCCTTTGAAACTCTGAATTATCCCAAACACTTGCATTAAAAACTCTTTTTACTGAAGTGGAGAGATGGAAATCTAATTTTCACACCCAACTATTGTAACTAATCAAAATAGAAAGGCTTGAGTCATTGAACAGCCACTGATGAAAGAACCAGCCACTGTAGTTATCCTTGTAAAATTTTCCACTTAAGTAGCACCTTAGAGAATAAACAGCACTTTCATATAAAGGAGATCATCTAAGATTCATGATGCTTCTGGAAGATATTCAATGATTAATAGCATCATTTAACAGATAGAAGTAATGATGCTCAGATAATACCAATATCGTAAAGATAAGGTCTCACATTTACTGAATGCTTGTATTATACCAGAACTTGCATAGAGCACATTACATCAATTATGTCTTTAATATTCATGATCATTTTGCAGTTCTGTCATCCATGCCCATTTAGGTTTCAAAGAAGTTGCAATACAGATATGAAACATCCTTTCCTAAGGTCTACAGCTATTATTTAGATAACTAGACTTTGAAATTCACAATGTAAGTCAGAAAACCAGGACCTGAACTTTCTTCTTTAACATAGCAGTATCAATTATTATTTATATAAATAAACATCAATATGTTCACGTGTGCTTTGTGGCTAACTTTTAAATAAGAGACATAGGAATTTAACAACACACTTGTTTAATATAAGTGGCTTACTACTTCTTGTGGGATATGTTCACATCTATATTGCTAATCTTAATACCTTTCTTATTTGTACATTATTTGAAGAACAAGTAGTTCTGATAGATTAGGTAATAGGCTGTATGAGAAGTTGGATGTGAGGTAAGACTAACAATGGCAGCATATAAATAAGCAAACACAATCACTGTGTGAAATATCCATAATGTGAAGATGATGGAAACTTTAACCACTACATGAAGGGACTTCTGCAGACAGTGATTGAATCTGTACACATGCTCATTTTTCTTAAGAAATAATTTTAGAATATACAGTGTTCATCTATTTAACTTGCTTCTTCTTCAATCTCATGCTCTTACCTTTCCATGCAGAAAAAATTAAGTTCAAACTGCATCATTTTCTCATAAGGCTCCAGCATCCTGCCATTTACAGGGTAGAATTTACAGGATAAAATTCATATATTTTAGCCTATAATCCTTGGACCTTGCCCCAAAATTTCACAAACTCTAGACCTTTACCGTTATTTTATCTAGGCTGGACAGCATCCCACATTCCTTTCTTCCCCAGTCATGCTGGGTCCTAACATGAGGTACCTATTTTATCATTGTATTTTCTATACTTAGAATTTTCCCTAGCCAAGAGCCTCTATGGGAAAATTTTCTTCATTTTGCAATGCCCACATTAAATTACATATTACATTTTTCTATTACACTTTTATTTGCAGAAATTATATTATCTAAAATACCTCTTTTCTTATGTGGCGAATCACATATTTGTTGTTTTTGTGAAAGAATTCATTCTGTTCATATTGTTTGTAAGATGTTAGGTTCATCAAACTTTAATATGTTAAAGTTGTAATATGTTCAATATGCTAAAACTTCCAGAGACTTTTGAGTGGCAATGTAGATGTCTATAAGAGGAAAATTTGCTGCTCAGTATTTCCCCAAATATTTAGCTATGAAACCTGATGGAAGGTGCCCTGTTTTCTACCTGACCTTATTTGGAGACTGTCTCTAGAACTTGATGCCTGACTTATCTCTAGTGTGACCCTGGATGCAGTTCCCTGTCAAAGCCTTCCTCCTGCTGCCCATTTGGTGATTAGACATTGTGCTAGGAACATCACAATACGACTGTGCTTCCAAAGATGATAAGGGAGACTTGTACTAGGAGCTTTATGGTAGGAGAGTGCTGTTGAACGCAAATTAGGTGACTCCCCACCTATAGTCCCCAGGTCCCCAATCCTATATATTCCCTTACTATAGAATAAAGCTAAGTAGACTTACTGAAGCTACCTCCCGAAGGCCTATCTCGGTCATACTCACAGGCTGGACAAGGCCCTGCTTAAAGCTTCTGCTACCTTTGTCCCAGTGGCCTGGTGACCAAGGAACCACGGGAGAGGAGGGGACCTATGCTACTTTCATATATTAGTGGTGGTGGCGTCACAATTGCCATTCACTTTCTCGAGGACAAGGATTGATTTTCTTATACTGACTTATCATTAAATGATTATGATGTGACTAGGAGATTTCCTTTTCTAGTCCTATCTATTTGGTGTTCTGTAAGGGTCTTGTACCTTTATAGGCATATCCTTCTTTTGGTTAGGGAAATTTTCTTCTATGGTATTTTAAAATAAATTTTCTGGATTTTTGTGCTGAGATTCTTTTCTTTCTATTCCTAATATTCTTGGATCTGGTCTTTTTATTGGTGTTCCAGATTGCCTGGTTGTTTTCTTTTAGGAGTTTTTAGATTTAACATTTTCTTTGTCCTCATAAATCTATTTCCTGTATTGTGATGATATATTGTGTGCCCCAATAAAGCTTGCCTGGGGATTGGAGGACAAAGCTGGCCACTAAATTAGACATAGAGGTCAGGCAGTGGTGGCACACACCTTTAATCCTATCAGATAGGAGGTAGAGATCTGTCTGGATCTCTGTGAGTTCAAGGCCACACTGGGAACAGAGCCAGATGTGGTGGCACACACCTTTAATCTCAGCACTTGATATCTCATGTCTTTGCTTGGGAAGGGCACATGCCTTTAATTCCAGGAAGTAATATGGCAGGACACAGAAAGATATATAAGGCATGAGGAAACAGGAACCGGCTTTCTTGAGGCTGAGGACTTCGTAGAGGTAAGAACATGACTGGCTTGTTTTGTTTCTCTGATCTGTCAGTTTTTATCCCGCTATCTGGCTCTGTTTTTTTTTTTTTTATTAATAAGTTCTTTTAAGATTTGTGTTACACTCTATCATAGTTTCAGTCAATGCCTGGGCTCCTCTTCTCTATTTCTTGTATTCTTTTGGGGATTCTTGCATCTATTTTTCCTTTTGCCCATTCAGATTTTCCATTTCCTGAATTCCCTCAGTATGTGTTTCCTTTATTGTTTCTATTTCTATTTTTCTGTCATGAATATTTGCCTTCACTTGTTTGTTTATTTTTTTTCTTAGGTTTCTTGGAATCTTTGAAGGGCTTTGTTGATTTCCCCTAATTTTTTAGTTGTCTTTTCTTTGATTTCTTTAAGGGAGTTTTTCATTTCTTCTTTAAGGACCTTTATTATCTTCATAAAGTTGATTTTAAGTTCTTTTCTTTGTGCATCAGCTGCATTGAAATATTCAGGTCTTGCTGTAGTAGGCTACATGGGCTGAGGTGGTGCTTTATTACCCTGACTGTTGTTGGTTGTATTTTAACACTAGTGTTTAGCCATCTGGGTTTGGGATGATTAGTTCTGGTTGCTGATTCCTGAATTTCTCTTTGGATGGCTGTTTTGTTCCTTGGTTTCTCCTTCCTCTTTGGTTTTCTAGTCTTTGTGATCTGTTTTTTTGGTAGCTGGTGTGACTTTGATCTAGTAGGATGTCTCCATGCAAGTTGTGATTGGCATTCTGATGGTTATCTTGGCCTTTGGTGCAGAGAGTGGTCTCTGTTCATCTGATTGGCAGGGCCTTCACTTATTCCTTTGACTGATATGGCTTGTACCTGAGCAACCGAAGACTGTTCATCTGGTGTGACTTGTCTCAGTTCTGACTGATATGGATTGTGCCTTAATGGTAGAAGTCTGCTGGGGTTGGGGGCAAGGCCCAGAAGCAGGGCTGGCAGTGAGATGGGACAGCATGGACATTGGGATTGGCCTTTGGGGACAAAATCCAGAAAGAGGAGCACTTCAGCTGGTAGGTAGGTCACTCACTTGTTTTGTTTTTGACTGGTGTGGCCTGTACCTGAGTGGAGGAAGTCTGCTGGGGTTGAGTGTAGGGTCCAGTGGGCTGGGATGGCTAGGGCTGCAGGATGGGTCCCAGGGAACAGAAACTGGGGAGAGGCTCAGCTCTGTTGACAGGTGCATTCTAGTTCTGATGAGTGTAGTCTGTCCCTGAGTCAATATTAGTTAACTTTAGTAGAATCTTTAATATGTATTATTAGCTCTTAAGAAGAAATATAATTATATAGTTTAACATTATACATCTTTCATGAAGTACCAGTTATCATCACTTCTGATATCAAAATAAGTTATAATTACCTATTTCATAAAAAAAGAGTAAGTTCTGCACCAAATCTTACTATTTTTTACTTAAAAATGGGAAACAGTAAAGTATGAGTTTATCCTCTAGAATTTTTTTAAATAAAGCTTGGCCTCGCTTATCTGGAAAATTCAATGAACTGGGATACATAGCAAGAAACTTAAAGTACCTTATTTTTATATCACAGGTAATATTTAGTGAATTAGTCAGTTACATTGTCCAAAGGATATTTCATGAATATCAAAATTACACCCTACCTATAAAAGTATTTTTTGTTTGTTTACTTTTGAGACAGGGTTTCTCTGTGTAGCCTTGGATATCCTTGAACTTGCTCTGTAGGCCAGGCTGGCCATGAACTCAGAGACTAGTCTGTCTCTGACTCCCGTGTGCTAGGATTAAAGGCATATGCCACCACCGTTTGGCTTAAAAAAATCCTTTTATTATACAGTGGCATGGAAGGTTTAAAACGTGCAAACAGAATGACCAAATTTAAACATACTCCAGAAATATTTTATTTCCCAGATGTTTCAAGTTTGTAACATTTTCTATACTTAAAACTGGTAGTATTTAAAGTAGGGCTGTTGATAATAGTTTTGTCTTAGTCACTGTTAGATTGCTGTGATAAGACACTACGAGCATGGCAACTCTTACAAAAGAAGCATTTCGTTGGGGCTTATTTACTGTAACAGAAGTTTAATCCATTATCATCATGGTGAGGAGCATGGTGCCTTAAAAGCAGCTATGGTTTTGTAGAAGTAGCAGAGAATTCTACATCCAGATCCTCAGGTATCTGAAAAGAAGAAAAAGAGAGTGGGGTGGGAGGGGAGGAGGACTGTGTTGAATTGTTGAAACTTCAAAGCCCAACCCTAGTGACACACTTCCTCCAGTAATGCCACACACTTTAATCCCTTTCAAATAGTGCCACTCCCTGATGGCTAAGCTTTGAAATATATGAGGCTAGGGGCACCATTCTCATGCAAACCACCACAGCCTAGAAATGTTATTCAGAAATATATCTATTGCAGGTGCACATTCATTTCTATAGTATACATTTGAAGCTATTACTAAACCTCTGATTGCTAGCAGGGACAATTTACTAAGATGCTCCCAAAGCCCATGTTTCAGTGGCTCTTACACAGATTACTTCTGAGATGCCAAGAAAATCCTAGCAATGTGTTCATATGGTTTTATCATTATTTATTATTATTTTTGATTGCAACAATAAGGTGGCTGAACCGCAGTCATCAAAGACATTAACATACTCATTTTGACTTCCTCTCTGTCCTACCAGCCTGCTAGCTGCTAGCTAGCACTGCAATGAGTACATTTACTCTTTAAAATGGATTGTAATTTAGTTCACTGCTTATTTAAAGCTTCAGTTTTATCCCCAGCGTAGAAGTACCTGGCAGCACTCTACAGAATTTCCTGCTCCAAGTTTACCGTGGAGTTCTCCTAGTTTGCCTTGATCATGGTGTCTCCTCACAGCAACAGAACAGTAGCTAACACATTTACACCTCAAATACACACATACACAGGTATCCATGAGCACACACATATCTCTCCTGAGGCTCAAAGCAGTCAACCTCAAATGTTGCAAAATGGTGACCTGACTATCTATATTTTTATTATTGACATTCTCCATTCTTTATGTCTTTACCTCACTTTCTGTGTTTATGGCATAATTCCCCATACAAAATAATTTTACCTATCTCTGTTTTTGGAGTTTGATTTTGAGAAACTTAAGCAAATAGAAAGATTTCTGAATTTATAATTTATAAGCTTTCATTATTTTTTTCTTCAGCAGGCTTTCTATGTCTTATAATTCTGAAGACCCATATAGCCCATATTCTTTCTTCAAGGTGCCACATATTACTAAAAAGAAAACACTGAATTGATTATAAAAGCTCCTATCCACTCATTAGCTAGTACAAGGAAATCTCTTTTATGAGTTCTTTAAAGTTTTCAATTTTAATGAAAATGCTGGCATATTTTTTATATCGTGAGAAAAATCTAAATAAAGACAACTTTAAATGTACGTTACAAAATATTTTCATACTCCACCTTAATCACCATAAGAGAGCTTAGTGGTTGAAACAGTAAAACTCAGAATCCATTGTGAACTAACTGATTCAGCTACTGTGCCCCTAAAGCTCATGCTGAATTAGAGAAATTAATGGGCAAACCAAAGGAAAGGAGAAGGTGGATGTCAATAATGCCTGCATTCCCAAATAAGCAAGACTATAAACAAAAGGAAGTCAGCAGTGGGTGGGTATGTCTTCGATGACTTAAAGGACTGGCAAATTAGATGTATGGACCTTTCTTTCTGGGTCAGCAGTCTAAATTCAGCCTGGGTCAGTTGATTCCAAAAAAGTCATTATTTCACAACCGATTCATACAGTCCCTGAAGGGAGTATGGTTTTGCTCCAGGATTTGAAGATAGGAGTCTGCATCTTAGCCCTCTCATACAGAACAGTAATTGGCCCCCTTGTCAGCCACCTGGACAGAAAGGCCAGGGATTAAATGAATACTGGAACTGAACTGCACTCACTATAGAGGTATGAGGAGCCTCAGCACCACTTGCCAGACAGGATTGATAGCAAGAAAACACGTTTTCCTTTCCTTGCCTTGCACTGGGTGGATATAAGGGGAAATTCTGAATACCGGATGTCAGCTTGCTGTTTGTCCAAGGCACTTAAAACATTTTGAAGAGAAAGGGATTGCAAAGGACCTTATCAAAAATTGCTTTTGGCATGGAGCTCTGCTTGACATGCTTCAACGTAAGGGTAAAATGCCATGGCCGCGTTACAGCCGCTGCATCTGTGAGGTCATCATCACACAGCTCACAAAGCCCACACTGAAATGTTTCTCTTTCAGGTACTTGGGCGAGAGGTGGAGCTTAACGGATTTCCTTCTCTTTTTATGATACCTAATAGAGTGGTCATTTTCCAACAGTTCGTAAATTAAGAAATAAAAAATGGATTTCCATGTTCATAATTTTTACTCAGGGCAGCTTCTGGAGTGTGCATTATTAGTTTGTCCTAATGCAAAACTACTGACTGAAACTAATCTCCTTAATGAGGTTCATTTGTCCTTTGACAAAGCAATAAATAGTTTCCTCAAGAAAAACTTAACTAATAGTGTGACCAATACTTTATAATTAATTTTCTTCCCCATCCTTGCAAGCACGAAAACAAATAGTAAATTTTTCATTTGTTCATCTCTTTAGAACAACTGTTTAGCAGAGATATGCTTGATTAATGGATTTAATTTGTCCCTTTCTTCTGTAGTCAGTTTTCATATTACACTGGTTATCAGAGGGTAGGACAATAATGTGGGCATTCTCATTGCCACCCACTCCATCAGTGTCAGCCTGGCTTCTAGCTCTGGGTCTGCCTCTTTAACCTTTGTCGTCCGGCAGAATCTTTCATCAATCTGTGTTACAGTCACCTTGGGAAGAAAAGGCAGAAGCACTCAGTCAGCACTTACAGGTAGTAAAGTGTGTCATTATTTCTAACAAAATGCTGGCAGCCGTGTACCTTTCATTTCCAACCGAAATATGATTTGTGAGATCAGCAACACAACTGTTAAAAGAGAAAAATGGAAGGAACCGCTCTGACCACCACAAGGCCCTCCAGAATCAACAACAACAGCACACAAAATGTCAAGTGTGTTCCTGTACCTGGGACCGTCAAAAATGACTGGAGCTAGTTTTGCAAATTGAATATTGTTTTCAGATAATAACAGACCTTTGTAGAGGTCAAATTGCATCATAAAAAATATAATAGCAGTCCTCATAAAACTGGCCATTTCCTAGTAAGGTCCAAATCTTCATGGTCCTAATATGTAGCTTACTTGACTCTTCAGGGTAACATAAATAACCACAAAAATTCAAGTAGAGATGATATTTTATTATTATTATTTTCATCTATGTGAAATATAGACTGTGTAGAAAAAATAGAATTGTTTAAAAAACTTTGGGTGTCAATTTTTAATAGCAACTAAAAGCTTAAAATAAAACCTTATGCTTAGAGTTTTCCTGTGTGCATAAAATGTGGGGGGGTTTATGTATGTTGTGGTGATATTTATTTGTGCTGAAATGTGGTGATATTTTATTTGTGTGTTAATAAATAAAGCTTGCCTGGAGATCAGGGGGAAAAGGCCAGCCATTTTAAATAAACAAGAAGTCAGGTTACACATGCCCTTAATCCTATTACTTAGCAGGCAGGGTCTCTGTGTGTTCAAGACCACAGTAGGGAACACAGCCAAGCATGGTGACACAAGCCTTTAATCCCAGTAACAACCCTAGAGACCTGGAGGTTCTATACAGGCAGACAGACAGTGACAGAGCTGTGTAGGAAGAGGAAGTGAGGTATTTGGGCTAAGAACCAATGAGAGGGCAGAAAAGCAAGGCATATAAGCCTGGGTAGACAGAAAGTCCTGCTCCTGAGAACCTGCAGAGTTGGTGAGGTGAGGTTAGCTGGTGGCTTTTCATATTTCTCTGATCTAAGCTCTGATCTGGCTTCGTGTTTATTATTTAATAAAACCATTTAGAAATTCGTCTACAGTATGTAATTTCACAAAGGATTTTCCTTTTGTATATTAAAATATGAACTATAGTAAGTTAGTATGTTTAAAACATAGAAAATATATTCAAAATATATACTTGTAGCTTAATTTTTTTCCACAAAACTATTTTGGGTATTAAGGTCCAAACTTGAAAAAGAGTATTTCTATATTATTAAGCATCTCCTTTAAATAGTTATTATAAAATTACTATATAATCTTCTTACAATACATGAAAATATCTTTCAATATTGTTATTACAATATGGTGTACAACTATTTCAAATTAATGCATCAGGGAATAAATCAAAACCAAGACTTCTTTAAAGACTAAGTTTTTGACATTTATTTGAAGCAATCTGTTTTCAATAATTTTGGGAGATTAAAATCCCCAAGTGTGATAAAACATCTAACATTTAAGAAATTGTTACAATTTCTATGTAACTGTGATAGTTTTGAATGGACACGGACTTAAGATTTAGATTCAGCTGCTTGTCATTTTTGAGTTGCTGGTGTCATTCTTTTTTTGTGTGGGAATAACATAATTGTTCTAAACTTCTTACTTATACAAATATGAGGCATTGTTATATCACCTCACAACAGCAAAACAATTTCAGCGTTTCTTGCTGTGTGTCAATTTTCATCATATTTTTTTTTTTAATTTCCAGAATTCCTTGTATTCACCCATCTGACCTTCCAGTCACTTACACAGTCTTTTCACATAAATACACACATACATGTGCCTACAGGCATTCTAACATCCTCCTATGTGTACTCTTTCTCCTGTGTAGATGTGTCTCTGCTTTTAAGGTCCAGTGTTCTCCCTTTTTCTGTGTCTCTGGTCAAAAATTCGTATTTGTCTTTGTAACTGGTATAAATTTCTCCTTTATTCAGAGTCTTTTTAGATAATTACAGTTAAAATTGAATATTTCCTTCATAGTATTGAATATTTCCTTCATAGTACTGCTTCTCATTCTTTTAGTACCCCAATTATGATTTGAGATATAATTTTAGAGAATATATATATGTATACACATATATATACACATATATGTATATATATGCATACATACACAAAACGATTCTGCCCGGATTAGTGTTTTCTCTAATCTTATTTTATCTTTCTATCTTCTGCTTGCACAGAATGGAACACAGTAGCAGTGTATTGTGTATTGACTGGACAAAAGAATAACTTGTTCATAATTACAAATACACTTTGCTTTCAAATAAGAAATTCTTTTTTTAATTAGTAAGTAAAATCTATATTAAATGTATTTTGCATAAAGTATGAAGCCAGTTATAAAATAATTATTTCAAAATATATTTACCAGTTTATGTATGCTCATATACTTATTAAAACTAATCAATGTATTTATCACATAAATGTCAATTATTAAATATTCTGGAAAAAAGATAAAGACCAACTTTTTCTTTTAAAATGTTATAAATATAAAAGTTTTGTTTTACTTCAGATACTTATGTATAATACTAAAAAAATGGTTTATATAGCAAAACATTATGTAATTTGGGGAGTTAAATTATTCTAAGTCATCACCAGTTATTATTATATCTCAGAAGAGTACTGTGGGGTCACAACCACAAATGTTTTAAAACTTTAAATATTTGTTTTACAAAGCTCAAACATAAGAGACAGATTAAAGGAAAAACAAAGTCAGCAAAGCCATTTCTGTGTTAATTCTAACTTTAGTGGCTAATAGAGTGGTGTACTTTAATTGTGGACAGGCAAATAGCTTAGAGATATTTATTGGTGATTTGAAAGGTTCTTTGTTGATTCCTATTTGATTCAGCTGAGGTAGAGCACCAGTCCCAAAATTTGTCTTCACTAACTCCAAAGACACTGTTGTGCAGGTGACATTAGGGGAAAGGTGACGGTATATATATATATATATATATATATATATATATATATATATATATATATATATATATATAGCTTTCTTACTGTAGACACAGCATGTCTATTGGTGAAATTATTAAGGCCACTCCATGTAGTTAAAAGGGAGGTTTATTTAGTGATGTAACTTACAAATGAATGGATAGATAGATAGATAGATTGCAGGGTCTGGGAAAGACGTAGTGCAGTCTGGTGGTGTTCTCTGGAGAACTCTGCTCGGTCTACCTCCAGCATCCAGGGTCTAGGAATCAAGCAAGAGGGCACATCCGGATCTCGGGTCTTCAGGGTCGTCTCTTGGCCCCGCCTTGTAGCGTGACAGTTACCGAAGCCTCAATGGGGGTTGGAACTTCCAGATCAAGGTTGGAATGGCTACCCACTACACATGTCTAGCTGTCTCACAGCTGTCTCACAGGTTAATGGCCACAGTCAGTCTTTCCACCCACCATACTTTTCCACACATGTACTATGCCCACAGATGTGAGCCAAAATAAGCCTCCCCTTTTTTGGGTCATCTTTGTTTCAGGGTTTCTGTCACAGCAGTGACATAATTCAAGCAAAGCAGAGTATTGGTGCTGAAAAGTGGAGCTATTGGGATGAACCCAATCATGTGGTTTTTGAGACTTTGGAATTGGTTTGTGGAAGAAGAAAAATGGAATAATTCAGAACTGCAGGCTCCAACCCAGAGTGTCGTAAGCAGAACTTAGTGGGTCACTCTCATGGGAGTTTAGAAGAGAACTATATGTATAGACAGTGGAGGCCTAGCTCATGAGGTTTCAATGGGGAATCAAGGATTCTATGGGCAATATAAATGGGCTAGTCACTATTCATGTCACCTTCTACCTGGGATCTCTCTTCTCATGCTCTGAAAATGTGAATGAGTTTGCGTGAGTAAAGGATTAAATTGTTTGGTGGAAGAGGCATTTTAATGCAGGCTGTGGAAGGGTATCTACTCATGTTATTTATTAGTCAGCTATGGTGAGAGACAGCAGAGATAAATTAAAAATACTATTTGGCCAGGAAAAGAGGGTGTGTGAGTTTGAGAATGCAGTCAAGGTACACAAGGAGAAAGCAACTCTGATTGTTAAGGCGATTAGTTCCATTAAAGAGAAAACTTACTTTCTTCATGGGACAAAAGTACAGGTACCTGCTGTGGGATGTTCTGTAAGTTTAATGTGTTGCTCTGATTGGTTAATAAATAAAACACTGAATGGCTAGTAGCCAGGAGGAAGTTTAGGCAGCACAAGGAAAGAGGAGATTTCTGGGAAGTGGAAGGCTGAGGAAGAGAGACGCTGCCAGCCACTGCCATGAGAAGATACTAAGATACCGTAAGCCACAAGCCACGTGGCAACTTATAGATTAATAGAAATGGGTTAATTTAAGATATAAGAACAGCTAGCTAGAAGCCTGATATGGCCATACAGTTTATAAGTATATAAGTCTCTGTGTGTTTACTTGGTTGGGTCTGAGCAGCTGCGGGACTGGCAGGTGAGAGAGATTTGTCTTGACCGTGGGTCAGGCAGGACTGGAGAAGAGAAAACTCTAGCTACAGGTACCTTAGGGGAAAGAGTCACCTATTGAATGCTCTAAGGTAGAAATGCAAGTCCATTTGAAAACCCAGAACCTTGCAGGAAAGCAATGACTAGGTAAGTGTTTTCTTTCCAAGTTTGGTCACGTAGGTGTGGCAGTCACCACAAGCTGTGGCATTTTCAGCTAGCAATAGAATTTGTTAGCATGGTCTGTTTGGGCTAATTTTGTGGGCTTGTAAAATGTAAGCCGTGAAGACTTTTACTAAGATTTTGGAAAGCCACTGGGATATTGGATCCTCGAGTAAATACATAGAAAGAGAGAAAGCAAGCTGAGCACCATTGTGCATCTCTCTCTGCTTTTTCTGATTATAGGTGCAATATGACTAGCTGCTTCCTGCATAGTCCTTAGAGTTCAAACCACCGTTGACTTCACATCTTCCCCACTGTGGGGAGACTACATCCTCAAACTGTGTATAAAAACCCTTAAATATTTTTGTCACGACACTGAGAAAATAACTAATAAAAGAAGATAAAACATTTTCCAAGTGTCTGGATTTTAATGTATTAAAGTATTAAAAGATAAAAATCCAGTCCTTTGTATGGTAGAGACCATCTCTCATGCAATAGACTCTTAACTAAAAACAAAACAAATCAAAACACTTCATCTTAGAACGGGCAAATTTTTTTTTGTAGTTATTTTACTCAGGAACTTTTTGGAGACATACGATTGCATGCCTGTTTTGGCTGTATTTATTTATAAATTTAGTGTCCTCAATATTCCATATCCAGTGACCATATCACGTTTTCAGACCTGACCAATTGATATTAGATAACCAACTTTTTTTTCTTTCCTGTGGACTACTTCTCCCACTGTCAGCATTATTTAGTCACTTGTAGTTTCTGTTGAGAAGGGTTGAGGCCTTCTGGTCTTTCCCTCAGTCACTTTAACATGGCTTTTGTCATTGTCCTTCTCCAGATCCTGTTTAAGCAATCGTGTTATTGCAACTCTCTAATTGTAACTTCTAACACTACCAGCAGTAACATAGTCTCAGAGTCAGTTCCCTCATCCTTTGGCTCTTGCCATCTTTCTCCAACCCCTTCAGGAATGTTCCTGAGCCTTAAGTGCTGAGGTTGTTTTGAGAAGGCTTTTTTCTGTTTTGTTTCATCGTTTTGTTTGTTTTTGGTTTGGTTTGGTTTTTTAAGTTACACCGCATTAGTATCTTCACGAGGTTAGGACAGGGTGACTGGATATTTGTTAGGTGACTATACTGTACTTGAGGCTTAGTTCTAGGGCCACTCTTATAATCATCGATTCTAATAAGTTATATACTATTTGGACACATATTATTCCATTTTTTGAAATGGGCATAAGATGTAACTCTCAAAGATACAAGGCATACATATTCAATAACCTTGAAAATAGACAGTTTGTGCTTGTCTATTAAAAAGGAAGTGACAGTGGACTCGGTGGCATCTGCCTTTAATCTCAGCACTCAGGAGACAGAGTCAGGTTGATCTCTGGGAATTTGATGCCAACCTGATCTACATACTGAGTTCTACCAGGTCCCACAGAAAACCAGGGAAAATCTCACTGAGTACCTGTGGCTCTTCCCAGCACTTCTAACCCTGCCCCTACTATCCTAAACCTCTCCTGCCAAGTGGCTAGACTTGGATTCTCTTCCCCCAGCCTCTCTTTCCTACGTAAACCTGCCATTCTCTTTGTATTCCACTCTTGGCTCCTGGCTAGCTCATACTTGGTTGTCTTCATTTTCCTCCTGACTCTCTTCTCGCTCTGTTACTCTCTCAATACCTACCTCTCACTCCATGGGCAATTCAATCTGGTACTTTAAAGATGCCTTTGGCTACAATAAAACCCTTCTCTGTAGCAAGCATTTTTTGTCGAATGCCAGCTCACAAATAAGACATGGAGACTTCTTATTAATTATGAAAGCTTGGCCATTAGTTTAGGCTGGTCCAACTAGCTCTTATAACATGAATTAACCTGCTTTTATTAATCTACGTTCTGCCACATGGCTTGCTTACCTCTTCTCTGTACAGCATATCTGACCTCTTCAGTATCTTCCTGGTACCTTTTGTGCACTTAGACTCTTCTTCCCATTGAGTTCCCCTCTTTATAGAAGTCCTGTCTATACCTCCTGCCTAGCTATTGGCCATTCAGCTTTTTATTACACTGATCACAGCAATACATCTTCACACAGTGTACATATATTCCACAGCACTTCTCATGTCCTCATTTTCATTAAAGTTCCAGGTCAAACAGGGCTACATAATGAGACTCTGTCTCAAAGTACACACACACACACACATACACACACACACACACACACACACACACATACACACACACAAATTAACAAATACAAAGAAAGTGATTAAACCATGGACATTTAATAGATGATATTGGCTTTAAAAACATATAATTCTTACATTAGTAAATTCCTAAATAATGTTGATAATTACTCTTGAAGGCATAAGGAAATGTCTGCTTTATTTATTTTGTTTAGAGATGGTCATAAATGATTTAGTATATCAAACAGACTAGAGAAGGGCATCATAAATTCCTAAATAAAAGGATATTTATTATTATTATTATTATTATTATTATTATTATTATTATTATTATTCACTACAAGTAGGTAAAAAGAATGTAAGAGTCAGAGAATGAGGAAGAGTAGTATAAAATATCCTCTTGTGGACATAACATGGCTGATGAGCACTTCAACTCACAGCAAGTATAGTTGCCTGTACAAAATAAATCTAATAAAAACTATAGTGTGGATGAGGAGGGGACTCCTGAGGTCAATCCCTAGTTAGGAAGCTATGGGTAGTTGATGGCTGAAGAACAATGGAGAATCACATCTCTTTGAAAATATGGACACTAATAGATTGCATAAGACCCATTAAGTGTCCCCACACCCATGGCTATTACCAATTTGACCCATGAGTTTATTGATAATAATTTTAGAAACAGGACATGAAGTAGGGAGTTGTCATGTTGGTGTGTACTAGATGGGGAAAAATAAAATAAAATCAAAAGAGAAGTTAGAATGTTTAATTAAATATAAATAGAAATTATTCACAACTTGAAATTGAGTATGATAGAAAAATTCACACAAAACCTGGAAATAAGACAAGAAAATTAATTAAAGCATCTCCAGTATCATTGGGCTCACAGGTAAACAGCATTGTCTACGCATGGTGCTACTTTAGACTTCCTTTTGAAGGAAAGCATGGAGGCACATGTTTTTAATCACAGCATTTTGGGTTTTGAGATAGGAAGATAACAGTTCTAAGGCCAAATTGAACTAACTAGGGAATTCAGGATATTCTGGGCTACATAGCAAGACCATCAGAGAAAAAGAAAGGAGAAAGGAAAGAAAAGAATTAACAAAGAATGCTTAATTTTTATGACTAATTAAAGATTTATGAACAAGAACTCCTGGACAGAAATTTTTTCTGCCAATGGGGATTGTGTGATCAGAACATTAAAATTGTGGAGAGATTAGACTGTTGCAAGAAAAGAGACAAATTATCTTGGTCATCTTTAGTCCTCTTAAAGATATTTATTGTCCTTCTCTTCATAACTCCTGATGGATTTTCTGATCATTAAGTACAGTTTTTTGGAATATATGTACAGATTCTTAGTTTCCACCAACCAAAGGGCTAAAAATGCTGACAAATAGCAACTAAGACCTGTATCAGAGTTTCCCCACTATGCTTTAACTCATCGACTTGATATATTCACCAACGAATTTGATAACTTCCAGGATTTATGACTTTCTTTGATTACAGTGAAGAGATTTCATGAATCTCAGAACAGACCTTGAACTTTGAATTTTTAAACATTGTTGAGACTGTGATAGACTATGGGAGTTTTGAAGTAGGACTAAATGCATTTTGCATTATGATATTGTTACAAGCTTATGGGGGTCAGGGAGTAGAATGTGATAGTTTGAATGTAATTGGCCCCCCATAGACCCAAAGGGAGTGGCACTATTAGGAGGTGTGGGCCTGTTGGAGGAAGTGTGTCATTATGGAAGCAAGCCTTGAGGTCTCATATATGTTCAACCATGCCCAGTAAGACAGTCCACTGCTGCCTTCTGATCAAGATGTAGCCATCACCATGTCTGTCTGCACACTGTCATGCTCCCTGCCTTGATGATAATAGAGTGTAAGTGAGCTCTACTCCCCCAATTAAATGCTTTCTTTATTAGATTTGCTGTGATCATAGTACCTCTTCAGAGTGATAGAAATCCCAAGACAGAAGTCAATCTTCCCTCAGTGTGACACTGAGATCACTTCCTGTTGCCTGCAAGATGTAGGACTCTCAGCTACTTCTCCAGCACCATGTCTGCCTGCATGCCCCATGTCCCACCATGATAATAATGAACAAATCCTCTTAATTGTAAGCCATTATGTCAATTAAATGTTTTCCTTTATAAGAATTGCCATGGTCATGATGTCTCTTCATAGCAATAAAAACCCTGACTAAGACACATGGCCTGTAAACAAATATTTCAGTTACCCCAAATTCTGTGTCCTAGTGTGACAATATTTTGATGAAGTTTCTGTAAAATTAAACATGCTTCTCATCAGGTCAAAGACATCTATGTCCAATCTATACCTGGCTCTCTGGACAGAAAGAAAATGTACATGCTTTTAACTCAAATCTGTAGTTTTTGCTAGGACTTAAAGATATGAGTCTACTCCTGCTGTTTTACAGATACCCATTACCTGCTTCTCCTATGATATGGATTTCAGGACAGATTGGTAAGACTAATGTGTCTAAAACATTTCTGTTATTCTATAAAATAAGAATCCATGTGAGCTTCAGAAAATCAAGAGAGTCCTAAGATTTAGATCCAGTTCTCACAGGTCAAAAGGACTCCAGATAAGTACAGCCTAAATTTCCATACCTGTCTATTCCTGATGATGATGTCTCTCTACCTCTCCTGTCTTGGGAGTTTTCTCCTTCTCCAATTACTAAGACTGTAGGCTTAAAAGTTCCAATTGTACGGAAACACATGAAATATGAACCAATGGCTGAGGGGTCACCAACTGGATCAGGCCCTCTGAGTGGGTGAGACAGTTGATTGGCCTGATCTGTTTGGGAGGCATCCAGGCAGTGGCACTGGGTCCTGTGCTCATTGCATGAGTCGGCTGTTTGAAACCTGGGGCCTATGCAGGGTCGCTTGGCCCTGCCTGGGAGGAGGGGACTGGACCTACCTGGACTGAGTCCACCAGGTTGATCTCAGTCTGTGGGGAAGGCTTTGCCCTGGAGGAGATTGGAATGGGGGGCGGGCTGGGGGGAAGGTGAGGGGGGCGGGAGGGGGGAGAACAAGGGAATCTGTGCCTGTATGTAGAACTTAATTGTATTGCAAAATAAAAATTAAAAAAAAAAAAAGGTTAGGCCTGTGGCAGAAGATGAAGGTAACAGAAAGAGAAATGGGCAGATACAGGTTAGACCTTAGCTGTGGGGGCTTGAACTAAAAAGCAAAAGTTGAGTCAAATCCCAAAGGCCCATAATGAGCCCCATTTTTCGTATTGATGAAGTGTAGAATTGGTATGTGAATAATTTTATCAAAAGATGACTTTCTTAAAGATTAAAAAAAAAAGTTCCAATTGTAATTTTTCCTTTAAATTCCTAAATTTTAACTTTTGTTGCTAGTCTATATCTGTTTCAGCAGGCTTCCACTTAGCTCACTGACACATCCAGGCATCAGCTACTGACTTCAACCTGTGAGCCCTGGACTTTCTGAAAGTTGAAATGGATCAATTCATCTGATATGAGTGCTCCTTGTTTACAGCTGGGTTATATCAAATGCTTCTGATAAATGCCCCATTGCCTAAATTCCCTGCTTACCTTTGACTAGCCTTTCAGCCTTTCTTGACTCTGACCATCTATGCCTCATTTCAACTTGAAGCAGTTATAGAAGAGATTGCACTGTCTTTGACCCTGAAATAGGCTAAAAAGGCCGAGTCAAAAGAAAACTCCATAACGTGGGGGACAAAATAGCTACCTGTAATGTAATGCCTATTGACATACCAAAAAAAATAGCTATTAAAAACAAATAGACCCAACTCTTTCAAGAGATAGATTCATAAACTTAGATAATTCTATAGTATAATAAGATACTCAATCTGCTCTAAATAAAACATAGAGGCTGTCAAATGACTTTAAGACGATCAAAATGTATCAAGGGTTTGATTCTGGTACTAACTCAAGGAGGAGACTGAAGAATCCAGGAATATAGAAATATAAAGTTGTAAACCTAAAGAGATGAGACCTGATAGTCAGTCATGACCTCTGTCAGCTACTAAAGGTTAACTTTAAAATGGCTTTCTGCTTTATAGACAGTTCCTCTATCAATAGGGGTTAATTTTAATGATAACCGCCTTGCCTGTTTTAGCCAACAACTGCTCTGGATCTTGGTTAACTTCTAATAGTTGTTTCTATGTGACTCTTAGCATGCATCCCACGGCTAATGCTTGCTTCTTACTATAAAAGGGGGCTCAAAACCTACCCATATTGCCACAGTATCAGAAGCCTGAACTCTGACTGTGGTCCCAGTTAACTGGTAAGCTTTTCTTGCCCCATGGTGATTGGAATAAAGTTTGCTTCTGGTACATAGACTTTGGTGGTTTGTCCCCCATAATTTGCACATCCTTGAGACCCAACACTCAACAGTGACACAAGTCCTCCAAGAAGGTCACAACTCCTAATAATGCCACTCCCTTTGGTCTTATGAGGTTCAATTATGTTCAAACTAGCACACCATGGTTACTGGTATTGTCTTCAAGATAATTTATCATCTTATCTCATTTGAAGTGAGAGTTGTATATTTTGCATTGTCAGACTTCAGGCTTTAATGAATACGTGTAAGTTTGTAGACTTCTGTATGGTAGACCTTAAAATAATTTTTAGCCAGTGAAACAAACACCAGAGATTTATGAGACTGTTTGATATTAACTGGTTTCTTCCTATTGTGGTAATATCCTCACATTGACTGTAGCTGTCCTGCCTGCCCAGATGCTCTTCAAATTGATCATAACATTTGATTCAGAATTTGTATCAGAATTTTAATATTAGTAAAATTATATTAAGTATAATGAAATTACTACCTATATATAGAATATCCACAAATTAAACAACATGGGCAGATATTTGTATTTATCTTTAGCAGCTCTAAAGCTCAGATAACAAAGTTGGAAAAATATTTTAGTTTTGAGTTTTAAAATTTGTATATATGGAAGCATCATGTTCTGTGAATTATGACACTTTAGCTTAAATGAGGAGAGTAATTGGTAGGAATAGGCCTGATACTGAAGGCCTCTAAGCCTTACTATTCAAAGCCCAGAGCAGCAATATTGGACGTTCAAGGCCTATGTGGGCTACAGAGGAAAGTGTAAATATATTTTAAGTTTCTTTTTAATTATTTCTAAATAGCCTCAATGTGTAGAACAAATTTTGGTCATAATACTGAACTAATGCTGATGAGGATGCTATTGCTTAAGCCTTGGGTGAGAATGAATATTACAAACAAAGCTGCTCAAGTCATAGCCACGAACAAAAAAAAAAAAAAAAAAAAAAAAAAGGAGAAGACCAAGGGTTGAGATTCCAATATCCCCTTGAAGTCATGTTCCTTATGACCTTTAAGACCGGTTGCATCATAACTCTTACAGTTAGCACCCATTCCCAACAAGCTGTTGGCTATGTCTTCAGCACATGGGCCTTTGATAGAAAGTTTAGAATACAAATATTTACCAATTTTCCAAAACTTTTCAGTGTTCCTGAGTTATGCTCTTCAGAAATAATCTTCAGTGTTGATAACCATGGTTTGTTATGTGAAGTTGTATCAAAGAATCACCCTAATAGAAAGAGTTAATGAGAAGAATGAAGAAGACCCTGAAATGAAAGACAGAAAAAAACTCAAGACAGCTCTATCTCAAAATACTTCTATAAATCGCTTAACAAATTCCTGTTTGAGTGTGTTGGTCAAATGCATAGGAATGTTGTCACAGGTATGAGGGGTGTGAGCACCCATGTATGCGTGAGCATGTAGAAAACTGAGGATAAGCTCAGGTGTCAGTATTCAGGAGCTGTTTACCTTGCCTTTGGAGAGAGTCTTCCTTGGCCTAGAACTCACCAATTAGGCTTCAGTAGCTGGCCAGAGATTCCCTGGGATCTACATGGTTCTACCCACTCATGTGGGTTCTAGTGATCAAATTCAAGTCCTTGGTCTTGAAAGACAGGCATTTTCCAGACTTATCAATCTTTCCAGCCCCAGAGTTATGTCATTTTAAAACAAATTTTTACTTTTCTTTTTTTTCAAATTCTTCTGTATTTCAAGAATGTTCTGTTGTACATGATTCTTCATATTACAATTTTTATATTAATGTTAACTTGACCCAATAAAATTATTTGGTACTTTGTGTAACAGAAGGTAGTGTACATTTGTTAATCTATTACTCAAAAGGCTGAGGTCAGAAAACTGTGCTCAAGATCAATCTGGATATAGTAGTGAATTCAAAGCCAGACTGAGTTGTATAGGGAGATAATCACCTTCAAAAATGGAAATTACATAAACATTGCATTTTTGGCTTATTGTGAACAAATAGTATATTTATTATACTTGCCGCCAGAACAGAGTCTAGGATTTTTTTTTCTATTTTCATTTTTTTAATATTTTTATATTACTGATTTCTTTTCTCATTCTCTCCATATTATCTTTCTACATATATACTGAAATTCATCTTAAATATGAATTTCATTTTAAGTGAATATATTTCTTATTTTAAATCTCATTCTATCAGTCAGTCAGGACCCCATAAAGAAACATGAATCATTTCTTATTTTGTGTCTTATATTTTGTCCTAGTTAGGATTAAACATGACAGCTTAAGCATGATTGCCAAGTGCTTTCCACTAAGCTGCATATTCAGCCCAGCTATTAGTACAGAAGAACACACACACACACACACACACACACACCAGACACATAGAAAGAGAAGGGGTGGTGAGTGATATAGAGAGAGAGAAAGAGAAAAAATGAGAAGCAAATAGATAATGGTATAATAAAAAAGCTATAAATAAAATTATACTGACACAAACATAATAGCTACAGATACAGCATCCATAATGGATACTTACGTTCAAACAAACATTTGGAGAACATTACAGTTTAAAAGCAGAGATACCACTGTGTTTAGACTCCAAGGAAACTTGCTTTCAGAGATATCTCTGAAGTTGTGAAAAGGAAGATTCTAAGAGTTAGAGTGAAAAAACAAACAAACAACTAATGCCAACTCACATGATAAAACACAACTGGATCCATGATACTGAGTGAGATTTCCTGTGATGACAGCACAGAGAGCAGAAAGCACAACATGGAAGAGTAAGTTATGTCTTCTGTCACTAGACAGCTAGATTCCTTTTCTTTATTGTACCCATAGGGTCTAAGGATGAACACCATGGCAGGTGTGTGAATTTTCAAAGTGCAAGTCCTAGGAAAACAAAGCAGACCACAGAAGTGGGAGCCTGAAACTGAGAAAAGCCTTAGTGGATGTTAGGTCCAAAGGGGTCCCAAAAGTGGCAGAGCTGGTGACAATGAGCTAAAACAGAAAGAGTCTAACAAAGTAAAAAGGATTGCTATTGGGTAACTGAAAACCTAAACTCAGCTTTCTTCAGGAATCTCCCAAGGCAGGGTTTCTGTTTGTTAGGAAATCCAGGATTTCCCTCATCTGCTCCAAAGTGCAACTCTCTGGGGCAGGAATATTTAGTTCGCAAACAGCCTGGTACAAATCAAAGCCTCTATGCTGAATCCCAGGCTGTTCTGACCCAAATCTCTCCTCCCACTGACGTCCCCTTAAAACTGACAAAGCTTCTGTGGCCTGCTATTCTGCCCTTTGGCTTCCCAAATAAACTTTCCTTTCTACTCGTGGATTGGGCTAGTTCAGTGGTTTCACTATGCAAGTTCATGTTTTTTTCTCCATCTGATTGAATATCACAGTTTTCAATAACAGAGACATTTCAGTGCATGTAGGAAAGCACTTTTCCAAATGCATTATATAATTCCAGGTAACATAAATGTTTCCATGAAATGTGGATTTTAATGATTCATACACAGAGAGACACTAAACGAGATAAGCAAATAAATATTGGTATAGTAAAAATGTATAAATAAAATTATATATACGTGTGTATGTTTATATGCATGTATGTATTTTCATATCATTTGTTATTCTCAGTTAGAAAAACATTTATTTTAAGGCAAGTTCATTTTCATATAACATAAAATACTGAATGCCACTCTTCTCTCTCTTTGAAAGCTCTGTCCCTAGATTAACCTGTTAACTATTTTCAGGCCCCCTATTCCTCTTACTGTGTATTTAGAATATGTCCACTAACTTATTTACTTATTTAACAAACACTTATTAAGCTCTTTCTATGTATTAGGATTTTGCAATTTTGTAAGTGACTTAAGAAAATAGAAAGTCTCAAGGTGCTTCAGAGATGCTGAAATTAGAGAAGATAAAAGTTTAACAGTGCTATAAACTGCACTAGAAAGATGACTCAAAGGCAATAAATGGATATTACAAAAGAAAAAACATCAAGTCTGTACTTGCATAGAGACTATAAACCAACATTGTAATCATGAGTTAAATATGAGACTTAGAATCATTTTGCTAGTGATCCATTCCAATATTAAAGATGAATATTTAATATATTGTAACATACCATCATTATTTTCCAGAGAAATGCTCTATTGCAGTGAATGCAAATTGTGGTGTCATCATAAAAACACAATAAATTGAATGCATAAAAATACTGCTGCACATTGAAGTCATTTTACAATTTCTATTAGCCATCAAATTTCTAGTCATGCAAATGTAAAATACATAAACATATGTTAACAGAGATATAATTATCAAATAAATATTAACTTCCATGAATAGTTTAGAATTATAAAAATAACATATCACTCAGAATTAACTTTTACTAGACTATTATCTTAATGTAAATAATAACTCATCATTCTGTTCTACTTCCATTTTATTCTTGTATATGACCATTTCATGTTTCTACCCAATGGTAATAATATTTGGTATTATTTGATTTGGTTTCTATTTTCTTTTGTGTTGGGTGGTTAAGGGATAGCTAACATTAAGCAAGCTCTGTGCCTTACAAAAAGAAATATGAGTGTCAACATCTGAAAGTGGCACTCAATTCCCACAGTAGAACTAGGAGGGACTGTAGTGGAGTATTCTCTCCCTCCATTTGAAGTTAAGTATTTGCTCTGAGACATACATTTTTAATTCAGAAAACTGTGATAATGTAAAAGTATTACTTCACAGTTATAAACTATGTTTAAGTTCTGGTTAGAATTTTTTTAAAAAGAGCAAATGCAGAACAGGTAAATGATTTCTGGCTATTTAGTAAATATACCCCCACACACATACCTATGAATTAATGAAGCAAGTTTAAGTAGCATTTTTGTGTCTTTTTTAAATTGTAATTTCTATAAAAGAATTAAAATTGTATATCTTCAAATAAATTTCCACATTTATGAATAATTTGAGTATTGTAAACTATCAAAAAATTAGGAGTAGTTAACAGTGGCCATCAGGTAGATATTGTTTGGTGTTTTCTGTCTATTTTCCTGAAAATTATTAGGCTGAAGTAGTTCACTGACTAGTGGACCATATGTAAGATGTATTATCTGCTAGTAGAGAGTGTAAATATATTGGTTGACTCTTATTTTACTCTAAATATTAGTTTGAGTAATGGATGTATGAACCAATTTTGTTGAAGTTATAATTGAAAGCAGAAAAATGAAGAAAATACAGTATTTTTACATGTAGTTCACAGGGATATAAAGGCTTCTAGACCTTTTTTGGTAATTTTGTTTCTTCAAGATTAAATTTAATACAATTTCAGACATAAACTCATACTACTGAGAAAAGTGAAAAATTCTTGGGAACTATGAGTTCCCTAATGTTTTCATTTCTAAAGGATATTAAACTCACTTTATATCAAGTAGATTTATCTTTTCTAATTGAGAGAATTCAGGCATTAGAAAATTAGGCTCATAAACACAGACCAGTTTACTAGAATTATGCAAATCAGATCTAGCATCTTCATCTACCAGCTCACCAGCTCCCTGTTTCTAGGGACATAATACTCCAGAGTGAGAAATCAAATAACTGCCTTTGTCCAGACCTACCTTTCAATTTGCGTTGCTTTACAACATGAAAAGAATCTATAGCTTTGGTATCTATGTTTGTTTGTTTGTTTGTTTGTTTCTTCTTTCATTTGTTTGTTTGTTTTTGTTGAGACAGGGTTTCTCTGTGTTGCCTTGGCTGTCCTGGAACTCACTCTGTAGACCAAACTCTCCTCAAATTCATAGAGATCCCCTGCCTCTATCTCCCAAATATTGGGATTAAAGGCATGTGCCACTACCACCCAGCTATATTTCTTATCTGTACCAAATACATTATATATAATATTTTAGAGTTAAGCTCCATGAAAACTTTGAAACATGAAAATTATCAACTTTATTTTATGTCAAGGAATGAGTTTCTCATGAATAATAAATTTCTACTATTTTTGCCTCATAGTCAAAAGCCAAATGATGATATTCCTGGAAATAAGTGTTATTTGTGCTTCCTAGTATTTTACAATAACCATTCACTTGACTGAACTATGTTAACATATATAAGCTTATTCACAAGTTTGTTTTCCTTTTAAGGTGCATTATGTCTCAGAGTTTTACCTGCTTTATTGTTCACAGGAATCTCTGAAGATCTTGTCAAAAATTTAGATAGTTTCAAGATAGACCTGATATTTTGCAGTTCTCACACATTTCCAGGTGATGCCAAAGCTGCTGGTCTACATATAGTGTTTTGATTCTCAGGAGTACCATAAGACTGAACCTTGGAACCATGGTAGTCTGTTTGGTTTTTTTTCTGCACTGAGGTCAGAGAGATGTACAGGGATGCAAATCATCATCCACCTTCATTCATGGAGGTGGTTGTTAGGAAAATAATGGCCAGGAACCAAACACTGTGATTTCTGAGATGGTAGATTTACATTCTGACATGTTCCTTAAGTTACATGGGATAAGAAACAACTGATCGACTGACTAAAATTACTTGTCAAATCAGATACAATAGGAGTTGAGAGTGATTTAAAAGTTTAAATGTGGAAGCATAACACAAAAGGAAAGTTCTGAATAACCCAATTAAGGCGCTCATCCCTGGGGAAGACTAAATACTCCCTCCTTTAGCATTCTCAAGTTGAGTGTATTTCTTTGTCAGAGGTGAGCCTCTTGAGGTTACACATTTCCATTTCATCATGTCTATTGGAGTTGTCATTGTTAGGAAGTCCTTTAGACAGCTATATTGTTGCAGTATCGTGGATATAGCTTCCCCATCATTTCTTAGAGATATCATCTACCATAGACTTCATGTTCTAGTTCTTGATACTCTTCTGCTCTCTCTGCTGATATGTTCCCAGAGCTTTAGATACAGATCATATAAGCAACAAAAAAACCGACTTAGGATGTTGATATTTATACATTTATGTGTGTGTGTGTGTGTGTGTGTGAGAGAGAGAGAGAGAGAGAGAGAGAGAGAGAGAGAGACAGAGACAGAGACAGAGACAGAGACAGAGACAGAGACAGAGAGAAACACACAGAGAGACAGAAAGACAGACAGTGAGAACAATAAAATAAAAGTGACTATGAATTTTAGCGAGAGGGGTGAAGGGATTATTTGGAGGCAAGATAAAAAAGGGTGTGATAGCCGGGCGGTGGTGGCGCACGCCTTTAATCCCAGCACTCGGGAGGCAGAGGCAGGCGGATCTCTGTGAGTTCGAGGCCAGCCTGGGCTACCAAGTGAGTTCCAGGAAAGGCGCAAAGCTACACAGAGAAACTCTGTCTCGAAAAACCAAAAAAAAAAAAAAAACAAAAAAAGGGTGTGATGACATAATTATATTTTAATTATATAAAAATTATTAATAAAAAAGAACTTAGTGAATCAGGCATTACTTTGGAAGCAGAGGAAGCCTTGCAGTGCAGAGCTCACAGTAGGCAAGAAGGCCCATAAGGGTACGGAAAAGAGATTGGTTGGACCGCAGACAATTTCACTTTACAAATTTGCCTTTGGCAGCAGAAGAATGTGCTGGCACTGTCCTAGCAATGCTGTTTCAACAATCTGAGAAGTGGAATAGCCACAGGTTAGTCAGACTAGACGTTAGAATCGATCTTGAGAGCTTTACAAATTATGTTGGCACAGACTATGACTCAATTGGACTGTATTCAGTTGTTTGATCATTAGAACATTTTACGTTACTTAGGGGAAATTCATACGAAGCCAAAGTAAAACTATCTATGTTGTGGATAATTAGGCCTCTGAAGGCTACTCAGAGACCTAAGCATTATTTGAAATACTGTTTCTAAGGAAATGACTTCATTATCCAGTATTTGGAATTGAGTCTCTACAGAATTCTGAAGAATCCAAGCAGAAGGCACGTGAGACGTGTCCTACAGAGGAGTAATTGCTAGGATACAACAAATTCAGTGAGAACAAGTTGAGGCACAGGGGCCTTATAAACATTTTAGTACCTGTTTCATGTAAGACAAGAGGAATTCGCATCAGAACATTTTTCATACTTTTACTTCTTGATAGAAACTATTTTCAGGTTTTATTATTACAGTACTCAGAACAAATCCAAATATTACCCAAATAATATATTATTAATCTTAGTGACCAAATTCGTGAGATGATAAAGGCTTGTCTGCATCAATTCAACAATATCTATTGATGCTACAGTAAATATCCTAAAGAACATGACTGTAGGAATAGACAGATGCTGGCCTGTAACATGAATCTTAAAAGGTCTTATTAAATAAAAAATCCAGAGCCAGATTTTGGGGTGAAAAGCTGAGAGATCAGAAAAGCAGAAAGAAGCTAGCCACATTTTTACCTGCTTGGAGATCCTCTACCAAAGAGCCCTACTTCCTGTATATCCATGCCTATATGCCTTCCTGTTCTGCCATCTCATTTCCTCTCTGCCTAGCTACATCACTTCCTCTTCTAACACAATTATGTCACTTTCTGTTTGTTTTCACAGACCTCCAGACCTTTATGATTAACTATTATTGGAATTTAAGGTGTGTGCTATCATGCCTGGCTCTATCCCCAGTGTGGCCTTGAACTCACAGAGATCAGACTCCCTCCGAGTGACAGGATTAAAGGCATGTACTACCACTACCTGACTTCTATGTTTACTATAGTGGCTGGTTTTTTTCTCTGATCCTCAGATAAACTTTATTGGGGGACACAGACAAAATATCACCACACAGGCCTTATTTACTACCTTTAGAACAGAGTAAAAGATGAGAAATAGATTACAAATCAAAGTGGAATGGCAGATTAATAAAAGTATTTATTAAGTTACATTGATTTATGTAAGCTTTCATAGAATTTTATAGTGATATCAAGATACATCTTTATATATATAAAGATTGTTTGTCATCCTGTTGCTGTTCTTTATTGAGAGGTGCTGCAACCTTTAGGAGCAAGTCCTCCGAGGGAGCATGGTAGGTTATTGGGGAGAGTGCATTTAGAAGATATTGGAAACACACCCCTTTTTTCTGTCTTCTTAGCTGTCTTTCTGTCTATTCTTTCTGTTTTCCTTTTTTCTGTCACCGTAACATGAACATGTTTCTGTCTGTTATACAATTGAAGACATGACTGAGGACATGCCCCAAAGCATGATGGTAAAGCCACCATAGATGGAAGTCTATGACAGCATAAGCTAAAATATACTTCTTCTAAGTTAATTTAGATATTTTGACACAGCAAACTCAAATGACTACCACAATATGTTTTCTTATTTTTCATCTAACTTTAGGATTCTTCTGATAGCACAACTTATTTCTAGGTACTCTATTCTTCCTAGTGATCTAAATAACTATCTTGGAAATTGCAAGTTAGCATCACATGACCAGTACCTTAGACAGAGTCAATGAGTACTTCCCTAACCCAGGACAGAGTTAACTGACTGCTCAAAGGATGGTGGCATTTGGATTAGACTGTGCAACTACTCTTTAATGCAATTTTTTCTTTTTATTTATTCTTCTCTCATAGCATACATCATGACCACAGCTTCCCCTCCCTCCACTCTTTCCAGTTCCCCTGCTCAACCTATCTTCCCACCACTCCTCCCCATCTCCTCTCACATCCCCTCTCTCCCAGATCTACTGCTCCTCTATTTCCCTTCAGAAAAAAGCAGGCTTCCCAGTGATATTAACTCAACAGGCTTAACAAGTTACAATAAAACTAGGAACAATCCCTCATATTAAGGATGGGTGAGGCAATGCAGTAGGAGGAAAAGGGTCCCAAGAGCAGGCAAAAGAGTCAGAGATACCTCCACTACCATTGTTATGAGTCCCACAAAACTCTCAAGCTAAACAACCACAGCTTGTCTGCAGAAGACCTGGTGCAAACCCATGCAGGCTCTGTGGTAGCTGCTTCTGTCTCTGAGCCTCAGTGAGCCCTAATTCATTGATTCTGTGGGCCTTGTTCTCCTGGTGTCCTGGAACCCTCTGGCTTATGCAAATCTTCACCCCCATCTTCTGTGTGGTTCCTCAAACTCTCCCTAAAGTTTGGGCATGGGTTTCTGCATCTGCACTCATCAACTGCCAGGGGAAGTCTCTCTGATGGCGTTTAGGCTAGGCACTTGTCTATGAGTATAGCAGAATATTGTTAGCAATCATTTCATTGGAATTTTTTTTGTTTGTATTTGGTTCTCCCCTTGTTCTCTGAGCCAACTAGCTTCAGGTTCCTGGCAATCCAAGCAGTGTCAGCATGGGCTTCTTCTCATGGCTCGGGCCTCAATTTAGACCACTTATGGGTTGACTACTCCAACAAGCTCCAAGCCACCATTGCCCCAACACATCTTGCAGGCTGATGTGGGTCTTGTGACTGGGTTTGTGTCCCAGTCCTACTATTGGGAGCCTTGCATGGTTACAGAAAATGGCTGATTCAGGCTCCATACCCTCCATTACTAGGATTCCTCACTTTGGTCACCATAGTAGGTTCCAGGAAGTTTGCATTATACTAGGTTTCCATGTTGCCCCTTAAGTGACCCCCTCATTCCAATCATCTCTCCCTGTATTCTCTCCTTCTATCCCTCCCACTCTCCCTCCTCAACCTAATGTCTCCTCTTCCTATCCATGCCTGCTCTTAGTCAACCCGGAAATCTATTCCTTTCCCCCTTCCCAAATAGATGTAATTCTAAACTTGAAATTATTTTAATAGGTGATTCCATTAATAAAATATAAGTACTGAAACTGGTAAGCTACTATTTTTCTTCTACTTATCTGAAAGCTAATCTAGAGCTAGAAAACAAAACAGAATCAGATAACAAATGAGGTTCATCCTGTGGCATTCAAAAACTACAGTCTATATCAGAAGCTGAGCTACACTCTGGGCACTGTTTAATCATAAATTCCCTTAACCTTCAGGTTCAGCCAGATTGAACTTGGCTTCCTATAACTTCAACTCAGAGTTCACAGAATTACTTTCCACTAGAAAATACAGATAAAAATACAAAAAAGAAAAATAGTATGACATATTTTAGGATTAAGTCTCTGTATAAGAGGCATAGTATTGAGATATAAAATAAAAAATCTTATTATATCAAGAAAAGTTTTATAATATAACATAAAGCTTACCATTTATTCCACTGAATTTGGTTAAGAGAAGACTTTAAGTTCATGAAATTATTTAATTTTCTCAATAAAGTTTCTTTAATAAAAACTACATAGTACTATGGAAAGTCCTGTTGTCCATAGTGTTATGTGACTTAACTATGTGTATGAGTATAAAATGAAAACATCAATTTAAATACATTATATTGCCTTATATTATAATACCAAATTTTCTATTAAGGATATAATTGCAACTGAAAGGGTATTTTAATTAGAGCATATCTAACTGTGTTTCCAATATTTTACACTGGAGCTTCAATAAAATCTATAGCTAATACATCTAATATTTCTATTTAATGCTTATTAAAAATGTGAGGTTTTTTTTTTTTTTTGTTTTTTTGGTTTTTCGAGACAGGGTTTCTCTGTGTAGCTTTGCGCCTTTCCTGGAACTCACTTGGTAGCCCAGGCTGGCCTCGAACTCACAGAGATCCGCCTGCCTCTGCCTCCCGAGTGCTGGGATTAAAGGCGTGCGCCACCACCGCCCAGCGAGGTTTTAATATATAATCTCTGCTCTATTTTATTGTCCTGATTTTATATTTCAATTTTTACAAGGGTGAATTAAATGATACAATTGTTCATATCTTTCTACAATACTTAACCATTCAACAACAATTTGTCATCAGTACTATAATTCAGGAAATTAAAGTACTTCTGAAGAGGAATTCTGATGTCTTATACTGAACACTCTACCAAGAACTGTTAGTTTTTAATATATGTCTACATTAACATTTGTAATAGTATTAATAAATTTGCATTTTCCACCATTTTATTCCAAATATTATTGCATCAGTTTGGCTACTAATAATGTTTTGTATAGTCAAAGACTAAGCACACTAACTAAAAAAACAAAAACAACAACAAAAAAAACCTTTTAAAAACAGAAGGATTGATTTTAGGGGATTCTTTGCCACACCTGAAACATGATATTACTTCCTTCAAAGGAAAAGTTGAAATAAGATTTACAATTAATCAGTCTAGTAAAATTGTGTTTAATATTTTATATTCAAAAAAGAGACAAAATGATGACCATAAATGTTTTAGCTACTAATTTAAAATTTAATATAAACCAAATTATATGTATATTAGTAATGTTATAAATTGTGGACAATAACACTTAGAAAATACTTTCTTACATCACCTTTTCTTGGTGGTTATATTCTTTTTTCTACATTTCTGGAGACATAAAGGGTACAAAGGGTTAAATGGGCCTATTAATAACTAAACCAAAATCTAGACTAATCTTTCTTTCCTTCTTTTCTCTCTTTTTTTTTTGAGACAAGATTTCTGCCTATCCTGGAACTAGCTCTGTAGACCAAGTTGGCCTCGAACTCAAGAGATCCACCTGCCTCTGCCTCCTGAGTGCTGAGATTAAAGGCGTGCGCCACCACTGCCTCCTCCTTCCTTCCTATCTCCCTGCTTCTCTCCTTCCTTCCTTCCTTCTTTTATTTTTTCTGGATCATCCTCTTTCTTTTTGAATAAAAAAATTGAAATATTATAATTTAGATAACTTTAAAACGAGTGGTTCATTTCACCAGGCAGTAATGGCGCACACCTTTAATCCCAGCCCTCAGGAGGCAGAGGCAGGCAGATCTTTGTGAATTTGAGGCCAGCCTGAGATACAGAGAGAGTTCCAGGAAAAGCGCCAAAGCAACACCGAGAAACCCTGTCTCAAAAAACAAAAACAAAAACAACAACAAAAAAAAAAAAAGTAAGAAAAAAAATGAATGGTTCATTTCATAAAGTTCAAAAGAAATTACTAGGAACATTCTAGTTCCTCTACTATTAGAAGTCTAATTTCAAGATTTCTCAGTTATATCAACTTTCCATGAAGTCTATCTAGATATAGTATTTAAATATATTTTTTATATTTCTCTTTATCAACATATTTATTGTTTAAGTAAAAACAATTCTTTGACTTACCAACAATTTCTAATTGCCACAAAATATTTCATAAATGCGTTTCAAGTACCCCAATTAGGCACATTACTGGTATTTCAATTGTATGTTATAATAGTTCATTTTTAGTAATGCAAATGTGTGAAGGATTTTGAAAAGACTTTTCTGTTTTATTAATTAAATTTATTTATTTATTTTACATCCCCACCAAAGTTTCCCCTCCCTCCTCCCCTCCCATTTCCCCCACACAACCTTTCTGCCCCACCCTCCTGCATGTCCAATCCACTCTTCCTCTATTTCTGTTCAGAAAGGGGTAAGCCTCCCCTGGATATCAACAAAACATGGCATATCAAGTTGCAGTATAACTAAGCACGTCCCCTTATATTAAGTCTGGGCAAGGCAACCAACCCAGTATGAGGTTAGGTTCCAAAAGCCAGCCATTATGTAGACCGTCTAGGTCAGTCCCATGCAGGCTCCCTGGTTGCTGGTTCAGACTCAGTGAGCTCCTATGAGCCCAGGTTATTTGATTCTGTTTTTTGTTTGTTTGTTTGTTTGTTTGTTTGTTTTTGTTTTGTTTTTTTTGTTTTTGTTTTTGTTTTTTGTGGTGTCCTTGGCCCCTCTGGCTACTACAATCCTTCTTCCCTCTCTTTAGCAGAATTCTAGACTTTCCTTTTTAAAATATAGTGAATTTCCAGAAGTCTGTAATGAGAATTTTCTGAAAGTATAATAGATGAGCTGATAAATTGTGACATGAGATATATTTCCATTATATACTTTCATTTTAGAAACTTATGATATTTATTTTAAATTATAGTAACATTAACCATATGTATGCAAATTTAAAATGGAGAATGTGTCGACATTTTTTTTTTTAATTTGTATTTTTACTTTGCAATACAATTCAGTTCTACATATCAGCCACGGATTACCTCGTTCTCCCCCCTCCAGCCCCCCTCACCTTCCCCCAGCCCACCCCCTACTCCCACCTCCTCCAGGGCAAAGCCATCCCCGCAGACTGAGATCAACCTGGTCGACTCAGTCCAGGTAGGTCCAGTCCCCTCCTCCCAGGCCAAGCCAAGCAATCCTGCATAGGCCCCAGGTTTCAAACAGCCAACTCATGCAATGAGCACAGGACCTGATGCCACTGCCTGGATGCCTCCCAAACATATCAAGCCATTCAACTGTCTCACCCATTCAGAGGGCCTGATCCAGCTGGTGACCCCTCAGCCATTGGTTCGTAGTTCATGTGTTTCTATTTGTTTGGCTATTTGTCCCTGTGCTTTATCCAACCTTGGTCTCAACAATTCTTGCTCATATAAACCCTCCTCATGAGTGGGGGTAATGAAGGGCAAGCGTCGAGGGAAAGAGAGCTTGGGGGAGCGGAACATCCCAGCTGGATCAACAACAGAGAGGGAGAACAAGGAATAGGAGACCATGGTAAATAAAGACCACATGAGAATAGGAAGAAGCAAAGTGCTAGAGAGGCCCACAGAAATCCACAAAGATACCCCCACAACAGACTGCTGGCAATGGTCGAGAGACAGCCCGAACTGACCTACTCTGGTGATGGGATGGCCAAACACCCTAATTGTCCTGCTAGAAACCCCATCCAACTACTGAGGGATCTGGATGCAGAGATCCATGGCTAGGCCGCGGGTGGAGCTCTGAGAGTCCAATTAGTGAGAATGAGGAGGGTTTATATGAGCGAGAATTGTGTCGACATATTTTAACAATGAAAAAAAGACATTTGCTAAAATCTCTAAATAAGCTAATTACTTCATATATGTGAGGCTCTATTATAACGGATATAACCACTAGATTATTTGAAGTAAAACATTGGCTTGTCTACATCTAAATCATCTAGCCATTCACAGTAGAATCATAGCTTTGAATTGGAAGTTCAAGAGTAAGATTTGATGTCAAAAGACTAAATTATGTAAAAGCTTAAATTTAATTTGGAATTCAAAGAGAGGTCTCAACCATTCCAGATTACTCAGAGGTCTGAGCTAACAAACATGAGTCTCTCAGTAGCACACCCCATAGTGACTTTGCCACAAGTATATTGGTTTGTGATGGTAAATCATCATTGGCTATGGCAATTGGCCAGGCAGAAACTGCTCTATTTACCATTTAAGTAAAAATTAAATATTCAGTAGTATTTAATATGCTAATATATATTGAGGGTAATATCTCATTGAATAAGTTATGGATTAGAATAATGCAAAAGTAGTTCAGTTGTACAAAAGTATTAAGAATATATAATAAATATTAGAATATGTATACTGTTTACTAATGATGAAATTGAGGTACAGGGGATTACTATGTAACCTCATGTGGAATAAACCGGATTGAGATATGTACTCTTTGTTACTTATATAATTGTAGACATAATTATAAAATGAAAACTGAAGGTCAATATTTTTTATATTTCTGTGGAGTGTAGGGGGATAGAATAATAAGACAGAAAAGTTAACAAAGATTGTTTTCATGTTCTAAGAGTATTTGTGTATGTGCAATATATGCAAATATATGGTACACATAAAAATATGGCAAAGACACTTCCATATATGTAATGTTCAAATGAACAGATTTCTGAAAGTAGAATGGTCAAGCTTGGTACCTTATATAACACCCTTTGCTTGTTACCTAAGTCGTTATCTAAAGCGCAACAGAAATATCTATGCAACCAATCTGTCTTTCTCTATTAGAGTACTTGGATATTTTAATTTGTTGTAAACATTCTCATGATAAGCAGACATCTCCTGACAATGGGGTTCTGATTCGATACTGCTGTCTGTGGGCTGTATCACTGCCTATGCAAACACAGTGGAAAGCCTGGCATTGTTCCTGTCTCACCAGAGCAAAGTCTTGTTGTGCATTGCATAACAAGAAGTGCAGAATCGACAGCTCTGTTTGCT
Source organism: Peromyscus eremicus (assembly GCF_949786415.1). NCBI lineage: Eukaryota > Metazoa > Chordata > Mammalia > Rodentia > Cricetidae > Peromyscus > Peromyscus eremicus. The sequence goes on along the minus strand of NC_081428.1, from coordinate 26,036,405 downwards.
CATTCTGACCAGTGCCAGAGTCCTCCCATGGGTTTTCCACAGTTCATCAGCCACGATGGAATACATCTGACCAGGGCTTTTAAGGGGTGTGGCAACAAGGGTACACAGACCTTAATAAAAGTGTATTTGTACAATAAATTATAAACTATTTCAGTGATAATGAACCAAAACCCTCTATTTTTACTTCAAAAAGAAAACTTATGTATATTTATTGTATGTGAAATTTGTGAATTTGTGAAAGATATCCAAAATAATGGTGTTCTATATTATATAGCAGCCACAATGATGCATTTCACACCTAAAGAATAGCAATGCCTAGTTTTCATGGAAATGTCCCTTGAGCAATATACAATACTTGACAGTGTGCTCTGCACACTACATAATTTTTTTCTTTATGACATATTTTGTATAAAGAACATTTTCTATTATTGTGGAGCTACTCTGTGATTGCTGTCATAACAATATACCTCATATAATGGACTATTTTATATTCCACAGAACAGTTTCATTCATATCGTCTCATTTGTTTCTTCTAATGGATAATAACACTTTAAAGAAGACGAAAGCTAAGTCTATGAATGTCCAGCACAGGCTGTTAACATAGCTCAAGCTCAGCAGTTAAAGGCCTTTGTTGCTTAGCCTAAAAACTGGAATTTGAGCTTTGGGACCCACATGATAAAAAGAGAGAAGTGACTCCTTCAAGTTTGTCCTAGCCATGGTAGGTGCATTCATCTCTCTCTCTTTCTTTCTTTCTCTTTCTTTCTTTCTTTCTTTCTTTCTTTCTTTCTTTCTTTCTCTTTCTTTCTTTCTTTCTTCCTTCCTTCCTTCCTTCCTCCCTCCCTCCCTCCCTCTCTCTCTCTCTTTCTCTCTCTCTCTCCCTCTCTCTCTCTCCCTCTCTCTCTGTGTTACATACGCACACACACACTAAGTCAAAAATAAATAAATATAATATAGACATTTTTGAGAAAAGAAGCGCATGGCTTGTCCATAAGCAAATACATAATGCTTGTGAATGTAAAGATTTGAATGTAGATTTTCTGGCATTTTATTCTGCACTGTATTATATTTTCTGAGGTCTTCAAAATAGGATGCTTCAAGACTTGTAAATCCAACTTTAATGTTTCTAATCTCTCACTAGTATATCATATCCCTTGGGTTTCATTCTCAAATATCACATCTTTTTTCCCTGCTTTGTTTACTGCAAACATCATGAGTGACTCTCTTAATAATATTAAAACTAAAGTAAATTGTTCTTTACAATACTTCTTTTCCATGGGTGGCCTAAATTTTCTTACTTTGTGTCAGACCTCTCCCATTTTCGGTTAATCCTACACTTCTTCCTAATTGAAGAACTGAGCAGAGTACAAGGTCGCAAAGCCTCGTAGCCACGTTTATAATGGCCTTCTGTAAGAGAATGGTAAACTCTGGATTGAATAATATGTAGGGAGGAAGAAGACACAGCTAGCACTCTGAGAAGCAGAAACATTGTATAAAAACATTAAACTATTTAATGTAGTTATTTGAGTTACTTAAACAGTGATTTATTAAATTTAAAATGTGAACAGCGGCCAAACACTGCAAGGATTTTCTTTGTGTACACTTGCAATGTTCTATGTCAGAAACAAAGATAGAGACAGAACCCAGTGTCTTGTTCATATGTGTTGAAAATGCTCTTCTGATACATTTCCCTGACATGTACGTCAGTGTGAAAGGTTCTGGTGTATTTGAAATGTTACACAAAAAACGAGCAGTGTTAGTTGTGCTGATAAGGTTTAATCCAATTATTTCCTCAAGGTGTATTCCTTCTTCTTATGGATGAGCATGTTGACACATGGTGTGATAGGAAGAATAGGAGCTGTGTTTCTGCTTCTGGTGGCAGTGCATTATGTTCACATCATGTTTCCAAATTTCATTTACAGATAAGGGCTGGAAGTAATTGTAACATGCAGAGGTAATCTGCAGCTGATGTTTGGAAATAGAGAAATGTAAATTAAAAACATCATTCAACTGAAATTTTAGGCTATGTAGGAGGAGTGTGAATTTCCAAACAGGCAGAGCCCCTGACAGAAGAATCAATTTTATACTCATCATTTTATAAAATCTTATTTTTAATAAATGTCACATACATCAAAGGTTAGCATGTTAATCTATCATTATAGACAATGATTTAAAAACAATTGAAGCATAAAACTTCAGTATCCCATAAGATATGTTGTTATTATCTATAATTCAAATTATAGATAGGTAAATTATTAAGCAAGATTTGGCTCAAAAATATCAATATTTTGATACCCTTCCTTTTCATTTTTTTCCTTAATCATATAGTATAAGGAAAAATATGATGGATATAATGAAATATTTACATTCAATTCATGTTGAATTCAAAAGTGTTTTTATATAATAGCTTCTTTAAAAAAATAGACAGATGCTTAATAAATAACCATATAAGGCATCTAGTTTAATGACTCACAAATCTAATCTGCTATCCTATCCATCATCTCTAAAAATTGAAGAAAATTTTGAGTCCCATTTTGGTTTATTTACTTAATCTGATTCTTTATATTTGTTTCATGGAGTGTGATTTTTTTTTATTCATAGCTTCTCAAATAACTCAGATGATATTTCTTTTTCATATTTTGCGTATGGTCTATTTACTCCTTTGTGGATGGAAAAATGGATAAAGACAAAGAGAGTGAAGACGCACATGTACCAGGAGGCTACAAACCACCCTTGAGGGTTTGCATATTACACAGCATCAGTCCCTTTGGGTTCCTGTGGTGGAGTGCTGATACTGTGGTGTTGAAGGAATATAATTCAAAAATCAATAAAACAAGGCACTGACATTGCTGGGTACTGGCCCAAAGAAATGGTCATATTTCTTCATTGTAACAAGGAAAAATTATTCTCTAAACATAGACTTCAAGGCAGCTGAAGCCTTACTTAACCTAATGAACTTTCAATAGTATTTTGAATTTTTAAAATGTTGAAAAAACAAGAAGTTTTTTTTATTTCTTTTAACTTCATTAGTCTTACTTATTATAACCACCTTCTAGTATTTCCATTCACTTTTTATAACATTGCTACTATCTTCAGCTTAGTGAAATGTATATTGAGTAGTGTTTAAAAACATATCACATAGATGACAGTCTGTAAATATTCACATATTTCATGTAGAATTGTCTGATTATTTCATCATGAACTTTTTAAAACCAAACTGAGTATGGAGATATATGAAAATTTTCCAGAGAGAATATAAAAAATATCAATAACAAAGAAAATCTATTTAGTTTAACAATATATTAAAAGGTTATTAGAAATATAATAATTTCTTCTTTTTGCCAGAAAAAAAGAATTATAATAAAATGTAATTCATCAGGATGTGAGGAGTGGGTGGTGGGCAGCTGAATGTAGTGCTCGTCTCTTTAAGACTGCATGTAAAGAGATCCCTGATTCTCAAAGTGCTGAGAGAATAAGTGGCCATTGGATGCTAGACCACATATGGGACATGTGTATCATCCCCTACACTGCTCAAGGAACACATCAAAAGAAAGGACAGAAAGAATTTCAGAGCAAGAAGTTTGAGTAGAGTGCTCTGGAAACCCGTCTTCCAGGCATAGCTTGGCCTCTGTATCCTCGAACACACAGCAGCTGTAATTACCTGCACAAACTTGCAGAAGACTGGGCCAATCAATATCCTGTCCTAGGATGGGGAGGAACTTCAATGGCCCCACAACCCCTGAAGGATTTACAGTCACTTAATAGTTCCTGGGTTTAAGGGAGAGGCTTACAGGGCTCCAACAATCTTTGGGGACCTATAGAAATATAAGATACATAAGGAAAATGACATTGAATGATCTCCCCAAAGATCACTGTCCGGCTCCCTCACTGCATGTGAAATGGCACGTTCACCAGCATGCCAGAATGCTTCTGGCTGACGACAGACTTGGGCAGAGTTCCCAGGTCCACTGGGCTACTACAGTACGTCAGTCACCACTGTCTGACGGGGACTGCCTATCGCTTCACTTCATTTTTCTCAGAACCATGCTTCCATTGTTGCTCTTTCTGCACAACTGCCTTTCTTCGCCTTCTCTTCTGACAAATCCCATCCCCATTTGGGGGTCTAGACAATCTCTTTGCTCATTGTTATACTTTCACTCTGTCCTATACAGACATTTTTCCTAACATCCAACCCCACCAAATGCATTCCTTTTGGAAGACCTGAGAGACAAGCCCTGTGACAGAATACCTAATTATAGGTGATTGACTCTAAACATGTACACATATAGAAAACACTAAATAGATTCAGCCTGCTGTATTTATATTTTCATATATATGACAATAATAATTAAAGAAAAAAGGTCATGAATGTGAGAGTGACCGAGGGAGCAGAAGGGAGCAAATAATGTAAATATTGTACTCAGAGTGATTTTGTGTGCCGTGCTGAGTGTCCTTGCAGGGAGTTGTGAGAGGATCATGGGTAAGCTAGGGTGAGGTAACATGGACCTTCTCACTGAAAAATGACATGTTATATCAGAATTTCATTCCGCATTCTGCCCTCTGTGACTTTTTCTTCTAGTCTCTTGCACTGCTGCTGGGCCCCTTGCCCCAACCCCAGAAGACTTCCACCAAACAGGCCCAGGCCACACTAGCCAGAATGGGTGAGTGATCCAACTATCAGTGGAATATATTTACCCCTCCCCAGATTCTGTTGCCTGTAACCCTTCTCCAGGCCAACATGACCTCAGTTGGTCCGTAGCCCTGCTGCTGCTGGGCCCCACCCTCAATCCAAGTGGACTTCTGCTACTGAGGAACAGACAAAGCTATGCAGAATGGGTGAGTGACCTGCCCACCAGTGGAACTGCACCTCTACTCTACCTGGATTTTGCCCCCTGTGACCCTTCCCCAAGCCCATGCCATCCTAGCTTGTCCCTGGCCCAGTTGCTGGGACTCCCTCTGAACCCTAGAAGACTTCCATCAAGGAGGCCCAGGCCACACACACCAGAACAGGTAAGTGATGTGCCTGGCACTGGCATCTTATCCCTCCCTGGATCATATTTCCTGTGACCCTTCCCCAACTGCTGCTGGGCCCTGGCCCTAACCCCAACAGACTTCCACCCTGAAGGCACAGACCATACAAATCACAAAGGCCCTCACCAATCTACAAACTGCCCTGCCTTAGAACTGGAGCAGACTCCATAGGCCCAGGCACACTTCACACAGTCCCAGGAGCTCTACCAGAGGCCTGACTGGTCCTAGGTACCCCAGTATTAGACCCAGGTTTTACTGGAGGAAAGGTCAGATCTAAGGATCAAAGAATATTTTGACTTTACTTGAGGCCAGATCAGATCAAGGGACTCAAGGCCATAAAAACCCCAAAGAAGATATCTTACTAGACCTGAAGACTCACCAGTCACCAGAATCCTTGGATACTTAAACCAAAAGATCAGAGAGGAAACAGAAACCAAGGAAAAAAACACCCATCCAACAAAAACAATCACAGGAATCAACACCTAACCATCCCAAAACCAGATGCTTAAACACCAGTGTAGGAACACAATCAATAACCGAAAGGGCAATAAGTTACCACCAGAGCCCAGATATCCTACAACAGCAAGACATGAACATCCAACACGTGAGGAAATAACTTTAAAACTGCTTTATGAAGATGATAGAGTTTCTTAAAGAGGAAATGAAAATATCCCCTAAAGAAATGGAGGAAAAGACAAACAAAAAATTAGAGGAAACCAATGAATCGCTTAAAGAATGTCAAGAAAAAAACAAAGGAACAATTGACAAAAAAAAAAATAGAACTGTTCAAGATCTGAAAATGGAAATAGAAACAATAAAGAAAATACAAATGAGGAAATTCTGGAAATGGAAAACCTGAGTAAGTGAACAGGAACTATAGAAGCAAGCACCCACAACAGAATACAAGAGACAGAAGAAAGAATTTCAGGAATTAAAGATAGGATGGATAGAGGAAATAGATTCATCAGTCAAAGAAAATGTTAAGTCTAAAAAATTTCTAAGACAAAACATCCAGGAAATCTGGAACACTATGAAAAGACTGAACCTAAGAATAATAGGAATAGACTAAGGAGAAGGATCTGTGCTCAAAGGATCAAAATTATATTCTACAAAATCATAGGAGAAAAATCTCTCAGCCTAAAGAAGGACATACCTATGAAGGTACAAGAAGTTTACAGAACACCAAATAATCTGGACCAGAAAAAAAGGCCCTTTACCCCATAATAATCAAAACAGTAAACATATAGAATAAAGAAAGTATTAAAAGCTGGAAAGGAAAAAAGCCAAGTAATATATAAAGGCAGACCTATCAGAATTACACCTTACTTCTAGATGGAGACTCTGAAAGCCAGAAGAGCCTGGACAGACCTCATGCAAACTCTATGAGACCATGGATGCCAGCCCAGACTAATATACCCTGCAAAACTTTCAATCATCATAGATTGAGAAAGCAAGCTATTTCATGACAAAGTCAGATTTAATCAATACCTACCCACAAACCCAGCTCTCTAGAAAGTATTAGAAGGAAAACTCCAACCCAAGGGAGTTAGCTATACCCATGACAACACGGGCAAAGTGTCTTAGGGTTTTTATTGCTTTGAACTGACGTCATGATCATTGCAACACTTATAAAGAAAATATTTAATTGGCGTGGCTTGCTTACAGATTCAGAGGTTCAGTTCATGATTATTATGACAAGGAGCATGGCAGTGTGCAGGCAGGTGGTGCTGAAATAGTCCTATATCTTTCAGGCAAAAGAAAGTCAACTGAGATACTGGGTGGTATACTGAGCATAGGAAATCTCAAAGCCTGCTCCCATAGGACACACTTCCTCTAACAAGGCTATACCCACAACAACAAAGCCACACCTCCTAATAGTGTCTCTCCTTATGAAAATATGAGAGCTAATTACCATTCAAACTACCACCAATAGATAATCCCACACCAGCAAACCCCAAAGAAGGGACACATCCCCCCCCACACACACACACACTCACCACTACCACCACCAACAGAATAAAAAAAGTTAATAATCAGCGGTCATTAATGTCTCTGAATATAAATGAATTCACTACACTAATAAAAAAAACACAGTCTATCTAACAACATAGATATGAAAACAGAGTCTATCCTTCTGCAGCATACGAGAAATATGTCTCAACATCAAAGAGAGACATTACTTCAAAATAAAGAGTTGGAAAAAGATTTCTCAATCATACGGTCTTAAGAAGCAAACTGGTGTAGATAACTTATATTTATCAAAATAGCTTTCAAGCCAAAATTAATCTAAAGAGATGGAGAGGGACATATCATATTCATCAAAGGACAAAACCACCAAGATGATGTCAAAATTCTAACCATCTATGCCCCAAATACAAGATCATCCACATTTGTAAAGAAACATTACTAAAACTTAAATTACATACAAAATTGTGCACACAAATAGTGGAAGACTTCAACACCCCACTTTTACCAGTGGAGAGGTCTGCCAAACAGAAACTTAACAGAGAAACAAGGGAACTTAACAGATGTTGTGACAAAAAGGAACCTAACAGATATCTACAGAATGTTTCACCTAAACATTCTACAAACTGGTGGAAACTGAACAACACTCAACTGAATCACCATTGGGTCAAGAAAGAAATAAAGAAATACATTGAAGACTTCCTAGAATTCAATGAAAATGAATGCACAGCATACCCAAACTTAGGAGACACTATGAAAGCAGTGCTAGGTGGAAAGTTCATAGCACTAAGAGCCTACACAAAGAATTTGGAGAAATCTCATATAAGCGACTTATCAGCACAACTGAAAGCCTTAGAACAAAAAGAAGCAAGGGGAGTAGAGGGCAGGAAATTATACATTTGGGGGCTGAAATCTATAAAATAGAACTAAAGAGAACAAAACAAAGAATCAATGAAACGAAGACTTGGTTCTTCGAGAAAAATCAATAAGATAGACAAACCTTTATCCAAACTAACTAAAAGGCAGAAAGAGAATACACAAATTAACAAAATCAGAAACAAAAAAGGGGAACATAACAACATTCACTGAGGAAATCCAGACAATCATTAGGCCATACTTCAAAAAGCTGTACTCCACACCATTGGAAAATCTAAAAAAAAGGGACAATTTTCTTGATAGACACCACATACCAAAGTTAAATAAAGATCAGGAAAATAATTTAAACAGACCTATAGCGCCTAAGATAACAGAAGCAGTCATTAAATTAAAATCTCCCAACTAAGAAAAACTCAGGGCCAGATTGTTTCAGCACAGAATCCTCCCAGACCTTCACAGAACTAATACTAGTACTCCTCAAATTATTCCACAAAATACAAATAGAAGGAACATTGTCAAATTCTTTTTATGAGTCCACAGTCACCCTGATACCCAAACCAAACTAAGACTCAACAAAGACAGAGAATTACAGACCAATTTTCCTTTTGAGCAATGATGGAAAAATACCTAATAAAATACTGGCAAACTAAGAACACATCAAAAACACCATTTATTCACCATGATCAAGTCACCTTCATCCCAGAGATGCAGGGATTGTTCAACATAGAAAAATCTCTTAATGTAATCTACCATATACACAAACTGAAAGAACAAAACCACATGATCATCTCATTAACTGCTGAAAAAGTCTTTGACAAAATCCACCACTCTGTCGTGGTAAATGTCTTGAAGAGATCAGGGATACAAGGGACATACCTAAATCTAATAAAAGCAGTATACAGAAAACTGACAGCCAACATCAAATTAAATGGAGAGAAAGTTAAAGCAATTCCACTAAAATCAGGAACAAGTTATGGCTGTCCATATCTATTCAACATAATACTCAAAGTTCTAGCTAGAGCAATAAGATAACAAAAGGAGATCATGGGATGCAATTTGAAAAAGAAGGCAAAGTATCACTATTTGGAGATGACATGATAGTATACATAAGCAAACCCAAAATTTCTGCCCTGACAGCTGATAAACACCCTTTAACAAAATGCTGTATACAAGATTATTTTCTTATTATTATAGTATTATTTACATATTATATATAATATATTATTAATATTATATTACATATATTACTATACTAAAAATATCAGTAGCCCTCTTATATACAAATGATAAAAGGGCTGAGAAAGAAATCAGGGAAACAACACCCTTCACTATAGTAATATACAATATAAATATCTTGGGGTAACTCTAACTAAGCAAATGAAAGACCTGTATGACAAGAACTTCAAGTCTTTGAAGAAGGAAATTGGAGAAGATTTGAGAAAGATTTCCCATGCTCATGGATTAGTAGAATTAACATGATAAAAAAGACCATCTTACCAAAAGCAATCTAAAGATTCAATGCAATCCCCATCAACATTCTAACACGGTTCTTTATAAACCTTTAGAGAATAATACTCAACTTCACATGGAAAAAACATGCAGGTCTTAGGCAGCTGTGTATTCATTCTTGCATTGGCCAGGCATTAACCAGAAGACATAGCACTCCTCTATCCTCCAACTCTTACACTGTTTTTGTTCCCTACTCTTCCCTGTAAGATGTTTTCTGGGTCATGGAGAGGGTGGTATAAATGTCCTCTTTAGGGTTGAGCATTCAGCTGCCACCTATTCTCCATGGTTTGACCGGTTATGAATCCCTGTGTTAACAATTATCATTTATTAAAAATAATCTTCTCTAAGACTGAGAGCAGCACTATTCCAAGTATGTAAACGTAACGATTTAAAAGGTAGTGTGGAAATGTATTCGTTTAGAGTAACACCAGGCGTAAGTTATTCCCTAGGCCTATGGCCTCCATACAAATAGGTTTTGGACAGAGGGTTCCATTAGTAGACACATGTATCTTCCTGTCAAACAGACTTCAGATCTAGTCAGAAAGCTCTTGGGTATTCCCCAATTATGTCACTATTGTACCAGAGAACATATCACGCCCAGAAGATCTGTATGTAGCGTACTGGGTCCACAGCACCTAAGACTGTTGATGCTTTTTCCTTCCACTAGTCTGTATAGCACCTTCTTGTGCTATCAAAGTCAGCCAGTGAGGAGGAAGCTTCCAACTCAATTCCAGCTTCACGTATTTATTTGCTGTTTCTACAGTGTGCAGTGACTTCAGAAACAGCACCGTGTCTTCTAAAGAACTATTATCCTTAAACATGACAAAATTGTATAATGACCATTTTATTAGTAGCATTGTTTAGACAGTTGGGTTCTCTAGTTCTTGACATAAGGAGTAAGCAGATAATTTATTTTTACTAACAAGAATTAAATCATGACTACTTTAATTTCCTGTAAAGCCTTTCACATACTTTAAGGAATGTAATCTGCATAGCAAATGAAATTCTACAGTCTCCTAGCTTTCCATATATTGTATTTAGAGGCTCTGGTTTATTTAGTTTGGTAGAGTATTATTTTTTTTTTCATATTACTCACTGGAAAATGTGGTGTAACCATCAGTAAGACATTAGGCTTTGTGCTCTTTGAAGAATTTTCTTTCATTTAGGGTAAGACACTGGAAAGAGAGGTGCCTGAGGAGTTATATACTACAGAAGAGTAAGTGATAATTATTGCAAAATAAAACACCCAACAAGCTGGGCAGAGTGATACCTGCTAGGAATTGTAGCCCTTGGAAGGCTGAAGCAAGAGAAAAAAAAGATAGGGCTAGAAAGGTGGCACAGCATAGAGAAGTATATGCTAGTAAAACTAATAATAATCTGAGTTTTATGCCCAGGATTCACAGTGTGAAAGTAGATTCCCTGAGGTTGTATACCTACTTCCCATATGTATGCTGTACCTCCCTCCCCAATAACTAAATAAATGTTTCTTTGTCCGTGTGTGTTTGATTTTCCCAGTTACTTTATTTTATTTAATTTTTAATAATGAGAAAAAAACGGAGGGCTTGGAGTTTTCTGGGTGGGGAAGGAGAAGATCTGAGAGGCATTGGAGGAGGGGGAAAGTGTGATCGGAATACAGTATATGGAAAAAAGGGTTCTCAATAAAAAACAGCATTTATCTACAATTTTCTATTAAAATAATTTAGATAATCTCTCTAAAATGATTTTTAGCAATAAATGCATAATGAATTTCACTTTATAAAACTTACATAGGAGAGAAAAATGAACTGTTTCCATCTCAGGGCTTTTCTTTGACTCATTTAAAAACTGACCAAGGGCAGTAATATGTGAAGAGCAAGATATTTAATTCTCTGAACTAGAGTATGGCAGCAAACTTGGATCTGAGTCCTGAAACTATCACTTAATAAACTGTGTAGTCCTCATTTTCCTGACATAGTCTCCTGTTAAATGATGATATATTTAAATTTAATACTTATGGATATTTTCATCTAGTTTTCACATGACCAAGAGATGGGATTCCTGTGGTTTCCTCTATGTTCATTTATTTCTACTTGTTCTCCAAGCCTCTGCACTACCCAGTATGAATTTTGTAGTTAATCCATCTAAACCCCTTCCAATCTGAAAGACACTTGGCTTAGAGTAATTAATCTTGTGTTGACTGCTAGTCTCATTACTCAAACTGATGGTGCCTTCAGCACACTAGAAAGCAGAATTGTGCTGAATAGCAGGAAAATGAAGGATTTGCACCAATTGCTTATTTCACAGGCCTTTCTAGTCTTATTGACCCTTAATACTCACCTCATTGGCCTCCAAAGGCCTTCTGCGCCTTCAAGTCTTTAGAAACACAATCAAGATATCTTCAGGTGACTACAACTGTGGTCTCTGTCTGTGACTACAACATCCCTGGCGAGACTCAGAAAATTCAGTGCTTAAAGAAGCAGCAAAAAAATACAGTATGTTTCATTTAGTTAAACCCACACTCATCCACTCTACTGACAGATGCAAGATCACACAGAAAATCCAACAGATGAAAGTGGTAAAAGAAATAAACTGCTAGAAAAAGAAGGTGAAATATCACTGAGAAAGAAAGAACTGAGAAGATGAGATCAGTATAAATAGCTTCCCACAGTGCACTCCATGTCATTTAAACTTACACAAACAAAAATTAAAAGAAAACAATGATGGCTTATTTTTTCTAAACAGCTCATGTGGTTTTGATTTTCGAAGAGAACATGAAATTATACAAATGTTTTGGCTGAATTTTTATTTTATTTTTCCTACAATAATTCTGTACATGGTTTTTCTCCCCCGACTCACTTCCGATCCTCCCCACTCAAAAGAGTTTCTACATAATAGTCATATCTTATTTCACCATTGTAATAGATGAAAGACACAATGGAATGAGCAAATGGACACTGTGGTTTGTTAAAGTGCATGTAGTTAGTAGCAAAACTGAGATTTAAACAATATTGATATTTCATTTTATGAATTTAAAATTTTTTCAAAGAGTTCTTCTTAATTATTTGAAGAACAAAATTACATGTTGAGATGTCTAGAAGATGTTTAAGAGGGAAATTATGTCCTAGTATGCCACATGGAATAAGCAAACCCAAATGATATTGCCCTCATCAATAATGCCATTGACCAAGTTAGTTACCATTTTCTGTACATCTTATCTCACTGTGTAGAGCAGATCATCCAGTTGTTATGAAAATCACTCCTACAAAGTTTAAATTATTGTTAGAACCAAGTAAAATTGTAGCCAGAAAGAAACGAAATCAAGAGTTGAAAGATTTATAAATGTCCTACGAGAGATGACTTCTTCCATACCACATATTTTGTAGATCTTCACCATACACATAGATATCTGTGGCAAAATTCATTAATGTAAGACTTCAACAAACCATAAGAGATGCCTCAACAGAACACTTGTATTGTCATGGTTAGTTGTTGCTGTTGTTATTATTATTATTTTCATGATGCTGTGCACTTAACCCAAGTCCTTGCATATACCAGGCAAATACTCTATCACTAAGCTACACGCTCTGACCTGTTTTCTCTCCTAAATAAAAATCTCAGAATCATAATGAAGAATACTACTAAGACAGAATACAAATGAGTGGGTGAAAACAGGACCATATCTATAATCCAGTTTCTTTCTACTCTGTGATGGGTCAACTTCTTGATTCTAGAGGTCAACTGCTTTAATTCTGCATGTGCTTTTTAGATGAAGCTAGGCCTTCTTTGCAATGACTCAAGCCATTATGACTGGGAAGTCTTTTTCTGTCCACCACTTAACTTCATTCATTGGCAAGCAAAGATCAGGACCTCAGTGCTGTACTGAACTGTTTCCTTTCACACCTGAGGATTCAAATGAATAGATTTTATGATCTGTAGAGACCTTAGATGTGACACTCTTAAGTCTCTAATCTGTTAATAAGTTGCCCCATAGCAGCTGCAGCTTATAGCTGGTTGCCAGTTGGAATAATAGTATACTGTAGCTTGATCTTTCTTGGGTCCCACCAGGGCCTGCAGCTGCTCAGACCCAAGTAAACACACAGAGGCTTATATTAATTATGAATTGTATGGCCTAATCACTCAGGTTTCTTGCTAGCTAGATCTAACATCTTTTTGTTTTGTTTTGTTTTGTTTTGTTTTGTTTTGTTTTTGTTTTTCAAGACAGGGTTTCTCTGTGTAATTTTGGTGCCTGTCCTGGAACTCACTCTGTAGTCCAGGCTGGCCTGGAACTCACAGAGATCTGCCTGCCTCTGCCTCCCGAGTGCTGGGATTGAAGGCGTGTGCCACCACTGCCCGGCAAGCTCTTACATCTTAAATTAACCCACTTATGTAAATCTATACTTTGCCACATGGCTTGGGGCTTACTGGTATCTTTACATCTTGCTTCTCAAGCAGCGGTTGGCAACGTCTCCCAGCTCTGCCTTTCTCCTTCCCCTCTCTCTAGTTGGAATGTCCTGCCTAACCTTATTTTGCCTCACCATTGGCCAAACAGCTTTATTTATCAGCCAATCAGAGCAACACACATTCATAACATACAGAATGATATTCCCATCATTTCCCCTTTTCTTTCTATTCAAAAGGAAGGTTTTAACTTCAACATAGTAAAATTACATATAACAAAACAGTTATCAAGCTAAAATTATAGTTATAATATCTAGTCTATTTCTATTTGGCAAAATTTAAGAAGATAATATAGCTATCCTATATTTGTGAGTCTAAAGTTTCATAACTACTCTATCTCTTATCATAATAAAGGAAAAACATAATTATGACTATCTAGGCTTCAACTACATCAAAGACTTCAGAAGGATACAACATTATTTAAGTAAACAAGAAGAACATTGTGAGCAACTTCCAAAAATTTAGAATGACAGAGACAGCTGTCTGCCTAGACAGTCATCCAAAGTTCCTCTGTAACATTGGGGAATACATTTTTCAGCCTATAGGCTTAGAGTCTCTCAATTGATTTTTCCTGTGTCCTGTAGAATGTCTGGCAGTTTCTTCTGAGAAGCAGGAACCTGAAGGACCATTTTGCCTTGCAAAGTTTAGTGGTCACATTCCTATGGTTTCTTCATGTCTACTGGCTACAACATTTTGTCAAGCAGTCCAGGCAAGAACAGTTTCTTGCCCAAATGGCTACTTTTGCCAAGAAGATAAACTCCATATAGAGTATCTTTGATGTCCATCCTCCTCTCTGAATTAAATTGGTGCTGCCAGGAGCAGAGGTGTCTCATTGTCCAGTAAGTTTTTAAAACATTTTAAATGCCATACTCTGTAGGTCTTTGAAGTATTTGAAGATTAACTACCTAACTGAAATATTTCTATGTATACCTAGAAAACTTAACATGACTATAAGTTTGACTATCATAGAGGACTAATTATTAACCTGTATTTCTTAATTATCCATTACAATTTAAATGAGCTGCATAAACATAATACCTTAAATAAGAGTAGATACATACAATATAACAAAATTAACTTTAAATTGGTATCAATAAACTAAAATCTGTACAAATGTAAAACATTTTAAACAAGTTGCTCTTCAAAAGTAGGTTCAACAATCTACTCTTTTATCCTATCCTATCTATATCCTATATCCCCCTTTCTTCTTTTAGAAAGATATTGACTATAACCAATAACAATTTGTAACCAACAACCTAAACAAAGACAAACATCTATAACCCATTTTTTGGGGAATATGGGTGTAGTTTTTAAGCTACTTCCTGCTAATAAAGGGCACTGTATTCTTATGAGGATCCTGAGAAAATTTTAGGATTATGATCAAGTCCTGACTGGAATAGTCTGTGAGGCTATATTCTCTGAGCCAGTTGCCTTGAAGTTGATTTTGGATGTTGGATGATCTGGGCCATGGTGTAACTCGGCAGGAATCCACCATGTTGTAGCTCCAGCCTACATGCCTTGAACCTACCAAAGCCAGGGGACACATCATTGTACCTAGATCTGCCATGAGCGACATGAACTAGGAAGGTGCTCTTAGCTACATTTATAATTTCTTCTTAAGCTCTCTCAGGTTTTAGGTGAAAACTCTTGGCACCACAAATTTCTGAATGGTCTTATTAAATAAAAAACATGGAGCCAAATATAGGGGTGAAAGCCTTAGAGAGATCAGGGAAATAGGGAAATCCACCAGCCAATCTTACCTCACCAACTCTGCACCTTCCAAATGCAGACAGGAAGGATAAGCAGACAAGGAGAATTCTGGGAAGTGGAAGGCTGAGTGAGGAGTTGCCAGCCAGACACAGAGGAAGCAAGATGACAAGGCAAAACAAAAAAAAGGCACCAAGCTACATGTCTAAACATAAATAAGAATTATGGGTTAAATTAAGTGTACGAGCTAGTCAGTAATAAGCCTGAGCTAATGGCCATACAGTTTGTAGTTAATATAAGCCTCTGTGTGATTACTTGGGAGATGCAAGTGGGAGAGATTTGTCCCAACCGCCAGCCGGCCAGGACACAGGAAAAACTTCCAACTATAGTAACCCAGATTCAGAAGGACAAACATGGTATGTACTCACTCATAAGTGGATACTAGATATAAAGCAAAGGATAAACAGACTACAACCTATAGCTCCAGAGAAGTTAGCTAACAAGGAGGACCCAAAGAGAGACACATGGATCACCCTGGGAAGGGGAAATAAAGGAGATCTCCATGAGTAAACTTGGGTTTTGAGGTGAGCAATGGAGGGTACGGGATGGGGGATGAGAATATATGGGAACAGATGGTCAACCTGGAACAGGGATGGAGTTGGAAAGCAATGAAAGGGATACCATGATAGAGGGAGATATTATTGGGATAGAGAGAAACCCCATGCTGCTAGGGAAGTTGCCAGGAATCCCCAAGTATGACCCCAGCTTAGACTACTAGCAGCAGTGGAGAGGGTACCTGAACTGGCTTACCCAGTAATCAGATCAGTGAATACCCTGTCATCATAGAGCCTTTCTCCAGTAACTGATGGAAGCAAATGCAGAGATCCACAGCCAAACACCAGGCCGAGCTCCAGGAATCCAGTCAAAGAGAGAGAAGAGGGATTCTATGAGCAAGGAGCATCAAGATCATGATGGGAAGACCTACAGAGACAACCAAACCAAACTAGTGCAAACTCATGAACTTTAGACCAACAGCTGTGGAGCCTCCATGGGACTGGACTAGGCACTCTGCATAAGTGATACAGTTGTGTAGCTTGATCTGCTTAATGGGCCCCCTGGCAGTAGGATCAAGATCCATCCCTGGTGCATGAACATGCTTTTTGGAGCCCACTACTTATGATGGGACACCTTGAACAGCCTTGATGCTGCAGCCGGGGGTGGGTGGGTGGTGGGGGTGGGGCTTGGACTGGCCTCTACTGAATGTACCAGGCTCTGCTGACTCCCCATAGGAGGCCTTACCTTCTTGTAGGAGGGAATGGGGGGTCAGTTGGAGGGGGGGGTTGAGGACCGGGAGGAGGGAAGAGGGAGATCTTTGATTAATATGTGAAATGATTAAAAAATTTTTCTTGATAAAAAAGTATCCATTTACTTCCTAAAATTGCATGGTCCAAAGATTAATATACTATTTCATGTGTGCTTTAAATTCTAGAGCTTTGT
This sequence comes from Peromyscus eremicus, assembly GCF_949786415.1. Lineage (NCBI taxonomy): Eukaryota > Metazoa > Chordata > Mammalia > Rodentia > Cricetidae > Peromyscus > Peromyscus eremicus. Next base: position 26,019,386 of record NC_081428.1, on the reverse strand, counting down.
AACCTAGAAGTGGGGAGGTCAGTCTGAGGTTACATAGTAATCCGAAATGCTATCATACATACTACAGTAACCAAGCTGGGCTCACATTTTATATTAAATGCATGTGGCATTTATACTCTCCCTGCCTTTTGTCTTTTGCTCAGTCTTATGAAAAATGTATGGGATGTGCATTTCAATGTCACCTTTTTGGTTTACTAAATTAAATGTACATTTCACCCTTTTTATTATTCTTTTTAATAGTGTAATACTCACATTTTATTTATTTGTATATTTAATTTTAAGACATGTTTAATGCACAGTTAGATTTAGTCTAGGAAGTTTAACAGCAGCACTCTAAAGGAAGAAAGCATCACTCAAAACTTGCCATGTTAGATTTGAATTATTATTGTTGAAATCACTAGATTGTTAGATTAAAATTTTTTCTGCTTTGCGTGTGAATCAAATGATTTTGTGTTATACAACCAAGAGATAACCACTCATTTTCTTGTACTAGACATAGCAACACATCAAAATGATTATTTTTAAATCTCAATCATTATCTTACTCTTGAGAAGTAAGGGAGCCACCAAGCAATTTGAATTTGATAATGAGCAAATGTGTGATCTCCATTAGATTGTGGCCACTGATTATAACATCTGCTCATAACAGAGAGGATGGTCCTCATTTGCTTAAGCTTTAAAACAGCAATTTTGTCCTGAGGTTATTATATAGATTTATTTTTTAGTCCTTAATGTTGCTCTTAGAACTCACTGACTGCTTTGCAAAGTCATATCTGCCCAGATGCTCTGCGTCAGGCAGGGGAATTGAGACCCTTAAAAGCTCCCCCTCAATGCTCTTCTGTTTATTTCCCAGTATCCGTAACAATTGGAGAGTGACATCTGCTTCCATGTACTGTGTCATTGTTGCCGAATTGCACTGGACATAGATGATAATGCCCTTCCTATTACTTCTTTGTGGAGCATGCCTCTGAACCTGAAAGAAAACAAGGAAAAATCTGATGAAAGCATCTTCCTGGTGATTGCAGAATTTGAAAGATCCAGTTATGCTCACAACTGGTCAGGGAGCCAGGAAACAAGGACTGCTCTGTCCTCTGTGATGCCAGAAGAGAAAACAAGAGCTGTGGATAGTAACTAAAAAAAAAAAGAGTAGACATGCTGTCCGGCCAGAATGAGTTTTCATACACCAATAGTGACTGCATGTGTTTGACATACATGCTGACAGTTTGAAAGGCTTTTTACATTCAGTGCATTTTCATTAAAATCGAGCATGTAAAACTAGACATTCTATTACCAGATCATATAACCAATATATTCTTGATGTTTCTTGAAACAAGATTTTCACAAATTTGCAACTGTAAGAATGTAACTTTGAGAAAGGTTCAAGGGGTAGTGGGGAGGGTTGGGAGGAGGCGAGCAATCAAGCCTTGATTCAAAAATTCTGCTCAAGGAAAGATTTTTAACTTTAAAAGTTTTTTTTCCCCTAAACAACATTACTCCATAAAAATAAAATCGCCAAGTTTGCATGAGGCTAGGTAATAATCAGATTTATTCTTGATATCTACCATATTTTAATAATAAAGCACATTGAATTTTCAGTTTTTAACAATGTCAATATAGAGAAGGAAACTAATGCTTTTAAAGCAACTTTTGGAGACAGAATTAAAACTTGAAGCATTTGAAAGAAAAAAAAATGTTATTTACAAAAGAAACTCAATAAACTTAGATTCTGAGTGTATGACATTTGCCCATCTACCTGCCGGTTCCTCTTTTATTTATAATTGTCTTGCTTTCTGCTTCCTTTTGTCTCCTCTGCAACATTACAACAGTTCTCATCAATAAACAAAAGGGAAATATTTTAACCAGTGAGGATGTGTCTGTAGGTTTTAGTAACATTGGTATTTAAAAATACATTTTTATATTAACTTTGTTCTTAATAAATACATTTGTTGAGTCAACTTACCTTATTGAAAGTTTACCTTTAAGATAAAATGATGGCCACACGGAAAACAAAGGCTGAAGTCACAGTAGGTACTAAGGACCCGTCGTCTAAGATTTTGCTATTTGGAATTAATTATACTTACTATTTAGCAACAGATTTTAAATGGCATAACCCTGTTTAGGTCCTAAGGTTTACACAGCAGGTTCTGTCCACCTGTATGCCTCAAAGCATTAATTTTCTCTGTTTGGGTAATAAGTATCAACAATTCTTTTCATCCAGGAACTGATTTATGCAATGTATCATATTGACAGTAATTAAAGTTAGGACAGTTAGAAAAGAGCTATGATGTCATTATGATGCAAACACCCAGGGAGTGGGCCCCAATTAATTCCCAATTATATTTATTCTCAGTTTTAGAAGCTGCTGTGACACATATGTGCTGGTAAACTGAGGGACATCCTAAGCCCTGTCTAAATCTCAGGGCTTTTGCTCATCCAGAATAGTGTGATGGAGACTGTTGAGACTCCAGGTTGTTACAGAAATAAGCCCCCCAAAAGAGGGAGTCACTAATACAGACAGGCATGAAAGAACATGAGAGGAATGACATGGACGAAAAGGCATTGGCCCGAGGATATGAGTCCTATAGTCTTTTTCCCAGTCCAGACTTAATGTGCACAGATATGATTAACAGACATCTCAAAAATACAGCTGCTGCGTGCTGGGTTAGTTCACACTCCTGGGGCCCTACATGCTTGAAATCAGGCTCCTCACTGCACCAAAGTCACAGGTCCATGCCTTCAGGAAAGATGCAAGCATAGAACAGGGGTCAGGACATTTTCCCATCATGACATTTTTCCATTGGCACTCGTGGTTTTATGCCATGGTTCTTTGACAACCACTGCTTTTCTATGGTAGTGAAGTCAACTTCTGTGTGATTTAAAACTTTTCATGTAAATAAGACTGTCTAGAAAATTCGTGGTGGTAGAGAATTCTGCTCCCTTTTGTTTTGTTTTTGTTTTTGTTTTTGTTTTTTTTTCAGACATCTGTGAGATTTTCTATAATAAACTGTGGGTTGTAGGTGATGCCTATATTGTGGAATACTTTATGTTGAGCATGAATATTTTTAAATGCTTAAGAGGTGTAAACAGGAACATTGTCTATCTTGAGGTCCTGTGGACAGTCCAAAATGGAAAACACAGCTTTCTTTTCCCGTATGAACAACAAGCACTGTTTTTTTTTCCACTGTGTACTACTTCCTCAAGGACTAAATAAGTAGCACACCTTGAACTGCCTTATTTAGCTTAATTCATTTTTTAGCTAAGCACTTGTAAGAACTCTTAAGGGCCTCCTCAGCAGTCCTGTTTGCATTTTCAAAATTCAATTGTTCTGGAAGCACCTTTTCTGCATCTGGGTCACCTGTAAGATGTCTTGTCACTTGTAAAAGCCAGGCCACGGAGATTGAGTACAATTTGTCCTGGCTATGGCAAATTTAAGTTAACAAACCAGATAATGACAAGGTTTTATTGATTGTTCATTTTTTTTTTGAGCAGGAAAGATACTATGTTATTTAAGTTAGGTAATCCAAAAGAAGTCTTGACAGCTTTAGAAGACTATTTCTAAAATGAATTTCCCTCTGACTAGGCACTTTTCTCAAGTCTGTTTTTAAAAGCCAGGCTGCAGCACCTTCCATGGAGTTGACCCTTCTGGGTCCTTAAAGATTTGATATGTTAAACAAAAACAAAAATAAAAACCGGGATAGAACCACAAAAGAATACAAAAGACTCATCTTCGTGAGTGCCTACCAGAGACCATTCACGCTGTAAGGAGAGAATAACAACTAACCAGGATATGAGTGACTTTTTATAGCAAGTATCATAAGGTCTATACTTGTATTACATTTGTGATAGGTCCTTTAAAAGAGTCAAAATCATAGAAATGATAAAAATTTATGCTTTGGTTAAGCAGCTTGAGTTGCCCTTAACCAATACTGAGATCAATACCAGTACTTAAAAATGTCCAGCTTGTCACCAACAGAAATGAGGAGTATGACACCCTTACTTCATATTAAAAAAGCCAATAAATCAAATACAATAAAAATGGTATATAGGGATCCATGTTAGAAAGAAAGATAAAAGGGACTGTAAGGGTAAAAGAGTAGATGTCTTCTTCTACAGTGTGAATAAGGATAGCTTTTCAGAAAGAGTGTAGTTGGAGTACAGAAATAAAAGAGTGAAATGAGCAAAGAATGTGGATATCTGAGAAATAACATTTTAGGCCATAAAAAGTAATATTTGGAGTTCCTTGGACATAGAGCACTTAGAGTATTGAAATAGTATCCAGGAGACAAGTGTGGGTATAGTGTTGGAATGAGGAAGAGGTTGTATGACTTTCACAACATCATGAAAGGGATGATGGTAAGTCAATTTATAAAATGCTGATTTCTTGAATATTTTTATGATATAAAAACTGTAAGACACTGGAAAATTTAAAAGAGAAATAATGAACCTAAATGACTATTCAGAAGTTGTCTTTCTGAGGAATATTTTTCCTATGTAATAAGGTTGCTACCGAGTGAGCATTCCCAATGCAAAACCAGAAATTCAAGATCCAAAATTTTTACCAAACCTATGCAAAACAGTGAATACTTTGCTGATATGACACTAGCTTAATAAATCTTAGCATAAACTTACCCATCAGTAAGTTGTGTATGAAGTTCATATTTAAATTTGCATGTCATCTTTAATATCTCTTGTATGTATGTATCAATATGCCAAAATTGAAAAAATAAAATTACACACTTCTGGATCTAGTGTTTTTGATTTTAGGTAAGGGATATTCAACTACCTCCAGATGTACAAAACTGCTGTGATAAGAGGAGAGGGAGAAATAAATACGGCTTAGACTTAGTCAGTATATGGAAAAGGATAAAAGGAAGTGCCTAGATGCCTATATGTACACACACATATTCCTGTACTCATTTGTAAATGGATTGACTAAATTAGAAAGAACATTAGAATAATCAGGTTTGGAAATAAATTGTAATTCTCAAATATCTTGATAATGCATCAAAGATATTAAACAGAGAAATGGAAGGATAAATGTTTGAATTTTGCCCTCATGTATTTTATTATCTTTTTAGTTACTACTCATAGTAATTCATAAATATGAGAAAGAATAAGACTCATTTAAAGAATAGGACATTGTTTCAAAACCATGCAATCTTACAGACCTTTGGTAGAGATTGCTTTTATGTCACCATTTCAAAATATATGCTTACAGTGAGCCTGCTTCCTGACATACCACCATGATGTTTAAGATGTCACAGTTAAGCTGAGATTCATTTATCCATGGAAATGTTGTCTTTAGCTTCTATATTAAAACTTACTGAAATTGTTTTTGTTACAAAATACCAACCTTCTTCTATTCACAATATAGTTTTCTTTAATATTAACTGTGGTGGTCCTCTTGCATTGTTTTTTTTTAATTGATAATTCAATTCACTTGTGGGATCACTTCTACACAGATAAGACACCAAAGTTGCACACCCCACTTACCATGAAGAGTGCATGGTGGCTTTTCTGTGACAGACTTAGTTCTCTTCTACCACGGCCTATAATATCCTGGCCTCTAAATCCTCTTGGAGACTTCTTCCAATGCAGGCTTTCCCTTGGGTCTTCTTCTAGCCCTCCTCTGCAGCTGCCACGAGCATATTTTCTATCATTCCTTGGTTTAGCAGATGGAGAAATTAAAAAATAATGAATTCAGAGAGTTTAACTGATCACAGTAATGAAGTTTCACATAAATGCCCCTTGCACCAACATACAATATGCTTGGTTGGCACAATGGAAGCGCAGTTATCTCAGAAGAGGAAGCCAGTGTCTCTTCTATGTGTATTACTTCTAAGTAGCCAGAAAGCAATTGAAACTCACTCTGTCTTTTTCCTTTTGCTAATTAGAATTGGCTACTTTATGTGAATTAATAAATAATTGTTAATGTCTAACTATCATCCATGATGACTATTGAAGTGTGTACATATAAGATTGTACATAATATTCACTGAAAAAGATCGAAATCATATAAGTCAAATCAGTTGCTTTGTTTACAATGTTTCAAAGAAAAAAAGCATTAGACTGAAATATAAAATAGCTTCCATTCAAAGTTAATATCCATTTATACATAATAAACACAGTGTTCAAGGAGATGAAATGACCTATCCAAGGACAGATGGCTAATTATCTGAAGGGTCGGGACTGAAACTCAAGTCCCTTAGCTATCAATTAAATATCTTTCATCTACAGTGTCACAGTTACTAATTGATTAGAATTTTCAAAGATTAACAAAATAATGTTTTTCTTTGAGAAAGTACAAATTTATAGAGATAATTAATAGACAAAATAAATACAATTTACTACTAGGAAAATACATACCATATAGCATATATGTATGCTCTGTTACCTATGAAGAAAACATGTCTTGTAATATTAAACTCAAACTTCAACCTGTAAGAGCTGATAAAGTGTCTTAAAGTCTATATCCTTCTTCAGGCTAATGTTGCATCTGTTGGAAAATGTCATCTTTACTCAAATTTCAGAGATGTGAATTATTATCCAGATGGGTAATGATTATTCACTATAACTACCACCTTAAACAAGGTGTCTGTCTGGATAAAGCATAAATATTAATAAGGACAGTTTTTCAGGAATCAGTGCTAAGATCAGAGGAATATGAAGGATATATATCAATAGAGTGGAGCTAGCCTAAGGGGAAGTAGAAATATATAGGCTGTGATAAATCACCCTAATAATCAATCATGAAAGGAAATAACATATCTCTGGAACCTAGTAAACAGGATTTGCTGTGGACAGAAATACTACTGAAGATAATGTGTAAAACAGGAATGTTTGCTTTGGAAATGAAGATAATTTGAACATAAAATTAAAGGAATATTCAAAACACTTATTTTAGGTAAAACTACAACAACAAAAAAAGCAAAAATAAAAACTAAATATTAAAAACTCTTTATAACTCACATAAAGCAAAGCTTTTCTTGTACTTGTGTGGATTTGGTCCATTTGTGTCTCTTTAGTTTAAATAAGGCACTTCATTGCACACTGTTATACGATCAAAGAATGGCACAAAACAAGAAATGAAGACCTTTAAATTTTCTATAAAGTCAACTCAGGCTGCCTCAAAGAAGGAGGCCAGGCTGGTTCTAGGGACCCCAGGTAAGATATTACCTGCCGCCTCCTAACAGTCACTAAAGCCCATCCAACAACCCCAGACTGCATCCCCTCCTCTGGACTCCATATTCTGGACCACAACTTTGGAATACTTCTGTAGCTAGAGGTTTCCTGCCTTGCCCACAGCCAGGACAAAGCTCTGTCACCCGCCAGTCCCACAGCCACTCAGACCCAAACAAGTAAACACAGAGACTTATATTGCTTACAAACTGTATGGCCGTGGCAGGCTTCTTGCTAACTGTTCTTATAGCTTAAATTAATCCATTTCCATAAATCTATACCTTGCCATGTGGCTCGTGGCTTACCGGCATCTTCACATGCTGCTTGTCATGGTGGCGGCTGGCAGTGACTCCTTCCTCTGCCTTCCACTTCCCAGAATTCTCCTCTCTCCTTGTCCCGCCTATACTTCCTGCCCTGGCCACTGGCCAATCAGTGTTTTATTTATTGACTAATCAGAGCAACAGATTTGACATACAGACTATGCCACAGCACTTCCCCTTTTCTTTTTTTCTTTCTTTTTTTAATTTTTTTAGGAAGGTTTTAACTTTTAAACATCTCCAAAGCCAGTTTGGTATATTTGGGAATTTGGGAGTAGCTTCTCTTACTACTTCCTGCTGGAGGGGGGCGCTGTATCTTATGGGGACACAAAAAAATTTTAAGATTATGGAGTAGTCCATGAGGGTGTATCATCTGAGCCAGTTGCATTGAAAGAGTTCTGGATGTTGGATCATCTGGGCCTTGGTGTCATTGGAGACCTTTCAGGGGGTCTTGTCTGGTCAAAGCTGATGTATCTTAATCTGGAACAAATACATAGCCTCTAGCTTTCTGTGGAAACAAAAGCAGAGCCTCCTTTCCAAAGCAACATATTTTACATCCAAATTTTGAAGTCAAGGTACCTTTCAAGTATATATTTTGGCATAACTCAACAGCTTTTACAATGAAATGTTTTTCTTTAGTTATGAATATCAAAGACAACATAATCCAGATTCTCTGTGTGGTAGCCATCTGTACGTGGCTTATTTTTTATACTACCTTGAGTCTATTGCTTTAAACTGCAGCATTCTAAGACTTAAATGGTGTTGTGGCTGCTGGCTCTGCCCACTTTAGCTTCCCAACATGGCGGTGGTACATTTTTTGCTAGCTCTAGGAGCCATTAACTCTCAGAAGTAGTGGGTCTATGCTTCTATTAAACCAGAAACCTCTTTTTTTTTTGGTGTTTTGTACTAGCAGAGGCTAAATCCACCAGGCAGCTTAATGTGCCACTTGCAGATGCCTCATTCCCACCATACTGCTGGTCAAACATGCACACCAGAACCCGCCATAGTAGCTCAAACCAGCAGGCTGTTGCTAATTTGAGAGAGACAACTGGGAAGCTGTTTTAACCTCCATTTTAGAATCTTTTATCTCAGGTTTTAGGTGGAAACTCTTGCCAACATGTTGGGCTCCATTTGTAGCTAGAGTTTTCTTGCCTTGCCCACAGCCAGGACAAAGCTCTGTCACCCGCCAGTCCCACAGCCACTTAGACCCAATCAAGTAAACACAGAGACTTATATTGCTTACAAACTGTATGGCTGTGGCAGGCTTCTTGTTAACTGTTCTTATAGCTTAAATTAATCCATTTCCATAAATCTATACCTTGCCATGTGGCTCGTGGCTTACCGGCATCTTCACATGCTGCTTGTCATGGTGGCGGCTGGCAGTAACTCCTTCCTCTGCCTTCCACTTCCCAGAATTCTCCTCTCTCTTTGTCCCACCTATACTTCCTGCTTGGCCACTGGCCAATTAGTGTTTTATTTATTGACCAATCAGAGCAACAGATTTGACATACAGACCATCCCACAGCAGACTTCTGCATTACCAGAGCCCAGGCTGAATCTAGCAACCCAAAATAAGACATAGCCTACATCTGCCAATATTTCTTAAAGTCTGTCCAACATCCCCCCAACAGCACTCCCTCTGGTGGCCTCCATATCCAAGAGCACAACCTCGGCATAAAACTTCTGCTCTACTAGAGACCATGGCATACTAGGAATCCAAGAGACAAAGTAGGTACCTAGAACCTCAGAGGTCATATAGGTATTTGGAACCACAGGGGCAATGTTTGCACCTAAAACCCTAGCGGTCTTGCAGGCTGCAAAATCTCATTGGAGACACTCTACATTAAAGACTTGCTAGTCACCAGAAGCCCTAGTGACTTAGGCCAGAAGACCAAAGAGGAAACAAAAACCAAGAAACAAAACACCCATTCAACAAAGACAAACTCAGGAATCAACACTTAGACCTATCATCATCCTGTCCAGATGTCTAAACTCCAGTGTAAGAACAAAATCAACACCAGAAAGGGCAATATGAGACACCAACTACTCCACAGCAGCAAGATCTGAACAATCCAACGCAGCTGAAGCACAAGGAAACAACCTTAAAACCAACTTTAGGAAGATTATGGATGTCCTTAAAGAGGAAATGAAAATATCCCTTAAATAAATTGAGTAAAAGACAAACAAAAAAAAATTAGAGGAAATTAATAAATTTAATAAATTTAATAAATCCTTTTTAAAAATACCAGGGAATCTAAGAAGAAAACTAACAAACAGAGAAAAGAAACTGTTCAAGATGTGAAAATGTAAATAGAAGCAATAAAGAAAACAGAGGGAATTCTGGAAATGGAAAATCCGGGTACATGAACAAGAAATACAGATGTGAGCATCCCCAACAGAATACAATAGATGGAAGAAAGAATCTCAGGTGTTGAAGATATAATAGAAGAAATAGATTCATTGATCAGAGAAAGTTTTAAATCTAAAAAAAAATGTTCTAATACAAAACATCCAGGAAATCAAGGACACTATGAAAAAAACAAGAATAATGAGAACAGAAGTAGAAGAATCCCAACTCAAAAGCCTAGAAAATATATTCAACAAAGTCATAGAAGAAAATTTTCCTGATCTAAAAAAGAACATGGCTATAAAGGTGCAAGAAGTTTACAGAACACCAAATAGATTAGACCATAAAAAAACTCCACATCACATAATAATCAAAACACTAAGCATGCAGAACAAAGAAAGAATATTAAAAGCTGCAAAGGAAAGAGACTAAGTAGCATATAAAGGCAGACCTATTAGAATTATATTTGCTATTTCAATAAAGATTAAAAGTCAGAGAGGCCTGGACAGATGTCCTGCAGACTGAGAGACCATGGATTCCAGCCCAGACTACTATACCCAGCAAAACTTTCAATCACCATAAATGGAGAAAACAAAATATTCCATGATAATAAAATTGAACATTATCTATCCACAAATTCAGCCCCACAACAGGTACTAAAAAGAAACCTCCAGGCCAAAGATGTTAACTACACCCATGAAAACACAAGAAATAAATAATCTCACACCAGCAAAACCCAAAGAAGGGAAACACACACACACACACACACACACACACACACACACACACACAATACTACCACCACCACCACCACCACCAAATAATAAGAATTAATCATTGATCATTAATATATCTCAGTATCAATGGATTCCATTCCCAATAAAAAGACAAAAAAGACACAGAATAACATTAAAAAGACACTAGATGGATATGAAAACAGGCTCTACCCTTCTGCTATATACAAGAAAATCACCTCAATACCAAAGACAGACATTACCTCAGAAGAAAGGATTAAAAAAGATTTTCCAACCAAATGGACCTAAAAAGCAAGCTGTTATAGCCATCCTAATATGTAACAAAATAGACTTCCAACCAAAATTAATCTAAAGGATGGAGAAGGACATTTCACACTCATCAAAAGAAAAATCCACCAAGAGAACATTACAATTCTTAGCATCTATGCCCCAAATACATGGGCACTTACATTTGTAAAAGAAACATTTCTAAAATTAAATCACTTCAAATGTCACACATTAGTTGTAGGATTCTTCAATACCCCACTTTCACCAATGAACAGGTCATCCAGACCAAAACTAAACAGAGAAATAATGGAGCTAACAGACAATGTGAACTAGATGGACCTAATAGCTATCTATATAACATTTCACACAAACACAAAATAATATACCTTCTGAGCACCTCACAGAACATTCTTCAAAAACTGAACATACACTTGGTCACAAAACAATTCTCAACAGATACCATAAAAATGAAATAACCCCCATCTTACTTAGTGTTTTTATTGCTGTGAAGAGACACCATGATCATGGAAACTCTCACAAAGAAAACATTTAATTGGGGAAGGTCATTTACAATTTCAGAGGTTTATTCTATAATTATCATGACAGTGAGCATGATGACATGCAGGAAGATATGATGCTGGGGTAGCTGAGGGTCCTATATCTCACAGGCAACAGAAAAGCAAATGAGAGACTATGTGGTATCCTGAGCATAGGAAGCATCAAAGTTTGCCCCCAACAAGGTCATACTCACTCCAACAAATCCACACCTCCTAATAGTGCTCACTCCCTATGAGATTATTGGGGCAAATTGCATTCAAATTACCACATTCCCTGTACCTTATCAGACCATCATGGATTAAAACTGGATTTCAACAACAGAAACTATGGTAAGCCTACAAACTCATGGAAACTGAACAACTCTCTACTGAACCGTCACTGGGTCAAGGAAGAAATTAAAGAAGGGAGAGGAGGGATTGTATGAGTGATAAATATTGAGACCATGATTAGAAAAAGCACAGGGACAAATAGCCAAACTAGTGGAAAAGCATAAACTGTGAACCAATGGCTGAGGAGCCCCCATAGAACTGGATCAGGCACTCTGGATAAGTGGGATAGTTGATTAGCTTGAACTGTGTGGGAGGCCCCCAGGCAGTGGAGCTGGGACCTGTCCTTGGTACATGGGCTGGCTTTTTGGAGCTTGGAGCCTATGCTGGGACACTTTGCTCAGCCTTGGTATAGGGAGGAGGGAAATGGACCTGCCTCAACTGAGTCTACCAGCTGGGCTGACTCCCCAGGGGAGACCTTGCCTTGGAGGAGGTGGGAATGGGGGGTGTGTTGGGGGGAAGGGCTGGGGGTAGGAGGAGGGAGGATGGGGAATCCATGGCTGATATGTGAAATTAACTTAATTATAAAATAAAAATATATAAAAAAAGAAAAAAAGAATTCAATGAAAATGAATGCACAACACACTTAGTCTTATGAGACACAATGGAAGCAGTACTAAGAGGAAATTTCATAGCATTAAATGCCTTCATGAAGAAATTAGAGAGGTATCATACTAGTAACCTAAAGCACACCTGAAAGCTCTAGAACAAAATGAAGCAAACACATCCAAGAGGAGGGCTGAAATCAATAAAATAGAAACAAAGAGACTAACATAAAAAAAACAATGAAACAAAGTTGGTTTTATGAGAACAACAACATGATAGACAAACCCTTATCCAAATTAACTAAAAAGCAGGGAGAGAGCAACTAAATTAACAAAATCAGAAATGAAAAGGAGGGTATAACAACAGACTTGGAGAAAATCCAAAGAATCATTAAGGCATACTTTCCAAACCTGTACTCCACAAAATTGGAAAATCTAAAAGAAACGGATAATTTTCTCAATAGATACCACCGACCAAAGTTAAATCAAGATCAGATGAACAAGTTAAGTATACCTATAACCCCTAAGGAAATAGAAGTAGTCATTAAAATCTCCCAACCAATGAAAGCACAAGGCTGGATGGTTTTCACCCAGAATTTTACCAAACCTTCAAAGAAGAGCTAATATCGATACTCCTCAAATTATTCCACAAAATATAAATAGAACATTGTTAAGTTCATTTTATGAAGGCAGAGTTAGTAGGACATCCAAACCACACAAGAACTCAACGAGAATTACAGACCAATTTCCCTCATGAACATTGAAGCAAGAATGTTCAACAAAATACTCACAACCCAAATGTAGGAACACATCAAAAAGAATAAATAGGCTTCATCCCAGAAATGTTAATGTAATCTACCATATAAACAAACTGAAAGGAAAAAAAAAAAAAAACATGATCATCTCATTAGATGCTGAAAAAGCCTTTGTCAAAATCCAACACACCTTCATGATAAAAGGAACATACCTAAACATAAGAAAGGCAATATCCAGCCAGCAAACAGGCAACATCAAATTAAATGAAGAGAAACTTAAAGCAATTCCATTAAAATGAGGGACTAAACAAGGCTATCTACTCACTCCATATCTATTCAGTATAATATGAAGTTTTAGCTAGAGCAATCAAACAACTAAAGGAGATCAAGAGTATACAATCTGGAAGTAAGAAGTCAAATATCACTATTTGCAGATGAAGTATCTATAAGCAACCCAATAATTCTGTCAGGGAACCGCTACAACTGATAAACACCTTCAGTGAAGTAGTTGGATACAAGATAAATTAAAAAAAAAAACAAAAACATTAGCCGTCCAATATATAAATGATAAATGGGCTGAGAAATTAATTGTGGAAACAATCCCTTTCACAATAGCCACAAATAGTATAAAATATCTTGTAACTCTAACCAAGCAAGTGAAAGACCTGTTTGGCAAGAAATTCAAGTCTTTGAAGAAAGAAATTGAAGAAGATATCAGAAGATGGAAAAATTTCCTATGCTCATATATTGGTAAGGTTAACGTAGTAAAAATGGCCATCTTACCAAAATGAATCTGCAGAGTCAAAGAAATTCCCATCAAAATTCCAATACAATTTTTTACAGAACTTGAAAAAACAACACTCAAGCTCATATTGAAAGACAAACAAACAAACAAACAAAAAACCCCAGGATATCTTAAACAATCTTGTATAAAAAAAAAAAAAAACTTCTTTAGGTATCACCATCACTGATTTCAAGCTATACTACAGAGCAGTAGTAATAAAAACCACGTTTGATCAAAGGAATTGAACTGAAGACCTATGGACACTTGATTTTTGATAAAGAAGCCAGAAATATACAATGAAAAATTAGAAACTATTATCGACATATGGTGCTTGTCTAACTGGATGTCAACATGTAGAAGAGTGCAAATAGATTCATATCTATCACCCTATACAACACTCAAGTCCAGGTGATCAAAGCCCTCAATATAAATGCAGTTATACTGAATCTAATAGAAGAAAAAGAGCAGAGCAACCTTTAACATATTGGCACTGGAGATAACTTCCTGAACAGAACATCAATAGCTCAGGCACTAAGATCAACAGTTAATAAATGGGACATCATGAAACTGAAAAGCTTTTGTGAGTCAGAGGATGCTGTCAAAAGGACAAAATAGCGGACTCTGGATAGGAAAGATCATCACCAAGCCCACATACGACAGAGGGGTGATATCCAAAATTTATAAAGAACCTAAGGAACTAGACATCAACAAACCAAGTATTCCAATTTAAAAATGGGGTACAAATTAAACAGAATTCTCAACAAATGAGTATCACATGGTTGAGAATCACTTAAAGAAATGTTCAACATCCTTAGCCATTAGGAAAATGCAAAACAAAATGACTTGGAGATTCCATCTTACGCCTGTCAGAATGGCTAAGATCAAAAACACAAGTGACAGCTCATGCTGGGGAGGATGTGAAGCAAGGGGAACACTCCTTCATTGCTGATGGGAGTGCAAACATGTATAGCCACTTCAGAAATCAATTTGTGAGTTTCTCAGAAAATTGGGAATCAATCTACCTCAAGGATGAGTTATACCCCTCCTGGGCATATACCCAAAGCTTGCTCTACCATACCACAAGGACACTTGCTCAGCTATGTGCATAGCAGCTTTATTCGTAATAGCCAGAACCCAAAAACAACCTAGATGTTCCTAGATGTGGAGGAATGGATAATGAAAATGTGATACAGCCGGGTGGTGGTGGCGCACGCCTTTAATCCCAGCACTCGGGAGGCAGAGCCAGGCGGATCTCTGTGAGTTCGAGGCCAGCCTGGGCTACCAAGTGAGTTCCAGGAAAGGCGCAAAGCTACACAGAGAAACCTTGTCTCGAAAAACCAAAAAAAAAAAAAAAAAAAAAAGAAATTGTGATACATTTATACAATGGAATATTTATACAATGGAATATTATTCAGCTGTTAAAAAACAATGCCATCATGAAATTTGTATGCGAATGGAAAGAACTAGAAATGATCACCTTGAGTGAAGTAACCCAGACCCAGAAGGATGAACATAATATGTGGTGATATGTTGTGCACCCCAATAAAACATATCTGGGGATCCAAAGACAGAGACAGCCACTAGAATAGACATAGAGGCCAGACAGTGATGGCACATACCCTTAATCCTATCACTGGGGAAACTGGATCTCTGACAGTTCAAGACCACACTGAGAACAGAGCCAGGCTTAGTGGCACACACTTTAATCCCAACACTTGAGATTTCATACCTTTGCTTGGGAAATGCACACGCCTTTAATCCCAGTAAGTAAGATGGCAGGACAAAAAAGGGTATTGTGAGGAAACAGGAACTCACTCTCTTTAGACTGAGGATTTCCTAGAGGATCACGTAAGATATATACTATAAGGGCATGTATTCACTTATAGGTAGATATTAGCTGTAAATTAAAGGATAATCATGCTACAATACATTGACCAAAAGAAGCTAAGTAACAATGAAAACTCAAGGAGAAACACATTAATCTCACTGAAAGGGAAATAGAATAGACTTCACATGTAGATCATGTGGGGGAATGATGAAGGGAGAGAATACTAGGAGAGACAACTGGAATCAGGGGCAACCCTGGGATGAACTAGAAACCTAGTATAATGGAAACTCCCAAGAATCTCTGGGGTGAATCCAGCTAAGACACCTAGCAATTGGGGGATATGGAGCATGAACCAGCCATCTTCTGTAATCAGGCAAGACTTCCAGTGGAGGGATTGGGACCCTAAACAAGCCACATAACCTTTGACCTACACTTTGCCCTGCCTACAAGACATGCTGGGGGAAAGGTTGCACAGAAATTATGATAGTGGATAACCAATGACTGGTCTAGCTTGAAACCCATACCTTGAGAACAAGTCCACCCATGGCCTTGGGCTGGGCTAGTCAGAGACCTGGGATAGAACCAAACATTAGTAGCAAAAAAAGTCAATGAAATGTTTGCTAATGATATTCTGCTATACTCTTAGATCATTGCCTAGTCCAATTGTCATCAGAGAGGCTTTACCCTGCAACTTAAGGAAACAAATATATAGACCCAGGACCAAACATTAGGTGGACCTTGAGGAATCCTCTCTAAGTGGGGGGATGATTATAGGAGCCACAGGGACAAGGACACCACAAGAAAACTCATATAATCAACTAACTTGGGCTCATAGGGGTTCACAGAGACTAAACCCATAAGCAAAGTGCTTGCATAAGACTGACTTAGAGCCTTCTGCACATATGTTACAGTGTAGTTAGTCTTCTTGTGGGGTTCCTAACAGTGGGAGTAGGGGCTGTCTCTTACTCTGTTACCTGTTTTTGAACCCATTCCTCCTAGTGGGTCGGCTCATCCAGCCTTAACAGGAGAAGAGGTGTCTATTCTTACTGCAACTTGATATGCCATGCCTGGCTGATTTCCACGGGAGGCCTACCCATTTCTGAAGAGAAAGGAGGAGTAGATGGGGTGGAGAAGGAAGGTCATGGGAAGGAAATGGGAGGAGAGAAGGGAAGGAGGGAGGGAGGGGAAAATGTGATTGGACTGAGAAAAAAAATTAATAAAAATTTTCTGTGAACACATTATGTCACATTTTCCTTTATAATGACAGGGGCATTATTCCTATGTTTCTTGGGAAAAGTGTTCATATGGCAGTTTTACCACATATTCTTAGAAGAGCCCAATATTTCAAATAAATTTACTGTCTGATTTCTGGACAACTTGCATAACACACCCTTTAACACAAAAGGGTGTGTGTGTGGATTCGGATGGGAAGGGTGCTAGGGAGGATCTTGGGGGAATTGGGGAAAGGGAAACTTTAATCATAATATATTGTATAAAAATCTATAAAAATAAATAAAAGCATAGTAAAAATAAAAAAAATCATATACAACTTTAAAATTGTAACAAAACATCGGAAGTTTTATGCCCAACTGTTCATTTCTGCTGCAGAATCTCATAATTTATTTCAGTGTGCACAGCATGCAAGCATTGGAGACTTTGCTCATGCTTTAGTGAACAGCTTAGTGTTGGGGATGCTCAGTGTTGCCTGGATGTTCTTGTGAGGCCTGTACACTTGTTGTAAAAATGCATATGTTATCTTACCAATATCATTGCGAGCATCACTTTTTACCTCTAGCCTGTAGGGATATGAAGCAATATTTTCTGCTGCTATGAAACTTTTTTTTATCTATCCTGAGGGCTGGAGAGATGACTCAATGGGTAAAATACTTGATGTGGTAGTATAAAGACTTGAGTTTGGATCCTCCGCAAATATATAAAACACCACACATGGCAGCTCACACCTCATAACCACAGTTTCTGAGAAAGATCCTGCATCAAATAATACAGTGGAGGGATTATTCATAAAGGTACACAACATCTACCTCTGTCATCTACACAGGCACACATAGGAATGCACATTCATACACACATGCGTACGCACGTGCATACAGACACACACACACACACACCACACATGTACACACACACATACACGTATGTTCTGTAAACACACACAAGAAAGATATCTCTAGTTTTCCATCTGTATATGTTGAATTATTCATTTTAAAATTTTCATTTTATTAGAAAGTAGCATATATGATATTATAATTGTTATTGTTGACAACGATAAAAATATGTGTACATCAATCTATGTATGTAGCAGATGCTGTTAAAAATGAAACTATAGTCTCAGAAAAGTACAATTCTTAGAAAAGAATGCCCATTAGCTATAAGCCATTAATTGCCAAACAGATTACTTATGGAAAAGGGAAATTTGAAGTTAAATGGGCAATTATGCCCTTGGGACTAGAAAAGAGAAACTTCCACGATTGTAATCATTGACTAATGGACTGGAACTCTTTGTGGTCTCCAGTCCACAGCACCAAAGGACTGAAACACAAGCAATTGGGAGAATAAATACATAGTTTTAATGATAATAGTAGGAAATATTCCACTGGCTAAAATTCTCATGAACTGTAACTTTAGCGTGTCCCAAGGGCGTTTCATGGAAGTCTGGGATACTCAGCAGGCATGATATTGATGCTTAGGGGTAGACTGAAAACTCATGCAACACTAACCACTTCCACTTTTCCTTGACTCATTTGGGTAATCTCTCTCCTGGGCATTTTGGGAACACCTGATAAACACAGACTCAGATAGCTCTAAATGGGAAGGGCGCTGACATCTGCCTCGAAGCATCACTTCCCTGCTGGCTGCCAACGCGGCTGCCAACGCTATCCCTGGCTGAAGGAATTGGTGGTGATAACACTGTGGCTGCCTTGGGCTTTCAATGTCCCACGGTGCTGCTTGAGCATATAGTCATCTGTTAATTATAGACCTGAAAACCCCAGACATAAACCTATGGGGAGACAGGCAAAGGATGTTGGGAATACTTAATTCTAATTTAGAAACTTTGCTGCTCTCTTACGATGATGGCCTCTGAACCAAATTTTTGCAACATTACTTTTCTTAATTTGCCTTTCCTTTAACAAAACACAGTGATATTTTAGAGCTCAGTTTTGTTTGATAAGAATTATTACTTTTTTGGTGGTTATGATTTGATTACAAAATTTCTTCCTTCTCTTTCCTCAGTCCAAACTCACTCTTAAAGTCCCCTTTCTCTCTTTCTAATTAATGGACTTTTAAAATTAATTTTTATTGCATGCATATGTGGATTTCTATACATATAGATCCCTAAGTATAAACTTCTCAGTATATGTAATGTGATACAAAACAGCTAAACTTCTGATATCTACACATACACTTACTCTATTAAAAAATACATGGTTCAACTTTAATTCTTATTACTCACAGTAGTAATCAATTGGTTTTGATTATTTTTAAGTGCACTACTTCCTTGTTTGAGTTGTCATCTATTTGGAATTATTTGTCTTTCTTACCACATATTTGGAATTCTTAACTCATTTTTTCATTTACTTTCTAGTTGGTTCTATTGTGCTCTGAGAACAAATTGGTTTAATTTAAATTAATTTAACTTATTACACTTTAAATAAGTTAAAGTTTATTTCCCTCATTTTAAAGCTTCACCTATCAGAATCTCATTTAGTTTTTCGTGTGTACTGGGGGATAAAAGTTCTGAATTACTGGGGTACAATATTAAGAATCTACTCTTTAGAGTTCAATTTAGGGGAAGAAAAAAACACCAATTGAAAAACAAAATTAAGCCACAAAGCAGTAATTACTGAGCAAGTAACACAGACAATTAGGATGCTTTATCTGAGTTGAAAATCCTCTCACATTTCTCTCACATGTGGTAGAATGGATGATAACATGGTCATAGGATTTTATATTATTCTGAATTCAGAATTGCTGCTGCTGAGCCTTTCTAACTGAAACAACTGCAATGAAATTACTGAAACATAATTTAAATAATTATGGTATAAAAAGGTATGTCTCTTAGCACGTTATATTCATATATTCATATATTAAGTGGACACTTTTATGTGATAAAAGTTAATCAGAACAGAAATTTGTATATAAAAATGTGAAATACTGTTGATCATGAAGCGTCAAGGCTGACTATCCAGGAGGAAACTTCCCAGTAAGTAGCAGCTTGATTCCTCCAAGATCTGTGACTGAAGTATGTGGTGGCTTAAACAAAAAGGTCATATCTTCATGCCCTGGAATGTGACCTACAGTGATGGCAGTGGTTACGTTATTTGGGGTGGAAGGTATGCTTGACCCTCCTGTCCAAATACATGTTATCCCATGACAGAAGTGGGTTTCTGTTAGATTGTGTATTGCTATGACAAATTATGTATGGACAGAATATTATCTATCAGGTAGGGTAACATCATTGAAATTATACATTTATTTATTTCTTCATTTATTTATGCATGTAAGTGTGTTCATGTGTTTGTGTATTTGAAGAACCTTATTAAATAATAGGTTTCTCTGTGGCATTTCTTATATCTTTGGTGATATTTATTCTTCCCTCTTTCTCTGTTTTACTCTTACCCCCAAGCTAAGTCTCCCCCATTAGTCCCTTCCCCTTCATAATAACTATGTCGTGCTATACGTTTCCAAAGCTAATTTTCTGGCTCTCACAATGTCCCTTCTACCTTCCTGGATTCTACAATCATTCCAAGTTATTGAGCCAAACCTAAAATGAGGACCTAGGATCTACATATAAATGAGAGCATGCTACATTTTTTCTTCTGAATCTGGGTTCTTCATCCAGTATAATATTTTCCAGTTCCATTTTTACTAGCAAAATCCGTTTTTCTTTACAATTTAATAGAATTTCATCATGCATATGATGTACCGCACTTTTGTTATCTAGTTATCAACTGATGAGTATCTCAGCTGCTTCTAAATAGCTATTATGATCATAGCAGCAATGAACATACTGAGCATGAACCAATGAACAGATATCTCTGACATGATGGTAAGTCCTTGGGGTGCATGCCAAGAAGTGGTATAGATAGGTCACATGGTAAATCTAGTTTCAGTTTCTTTAGGGTTTTCCACACTGATTTCCATAATGGATACACCAGTTTTCAATCACAGCCTCAGGGAAGAAGAGTTCCCAATTCCCCACTCCCTGTCAACATTCATTGTTAGCTAATTATTAATTTTAGCCCTCCTGGTTGGGACAAGATGAAATTTCAAAGCAATTTTTATTTGCATTTCTCTTATTGGTAAGAATGTCTTCACCTTTTGAGGCATTTTTTAGCTATTTTTATTTCTTCTTTTGAGAGCTCTCTGTTCAGAGGCATAGCTCAATTTTTGATTTCGCTATTTCTTTTATGGATTCTTTGATTCTTAAATTTCTTGTATAGTCTAGATAGTAACCCTTTATCAGATGTGTAGCTGGCATCTATATATTTTCCTAATCTGTGGGCCTCCACTCTACCCAATTGGTTGTCTTCTTTGCTGTATGTAAGCTATTTAGTATTCTTTTGAAAATAGATTTTAAATTTTGGTAAATAGTAAGAAATTATACATACCATTATTATTAACATCATATGACTATTAGAGGGAAATCCCAAGTCCAATCTGAACACCAAACTAATGTGCAATAGGTAATAAACAATGGCAAGAGCAAAAGCCAGCAGCTTGCTTTACAGGAATCTATTTGCTTTGTCTTTAGCAAACATTATATTAGCCAGCATGCAATTGCTATGACTATGTATATAATGAACTTAAAAGGATGAATGTTTATTTTATGTCATTGATTACATCCATAGCCTCTTGGCCATGTGGTTTCTAGACTGTGCCAGGGACCACCTCATAGAAAACATGACTGAAAAACCTGATCACTCCATGACAGCCAGGAAGTTAAAAGCAATATCCTATTGTTCAGCATGTCCCAGTGACCTAATTTCTTCTCACTAGCTCCACCTCCAAAGCTTTCCAAACGCATGAACTATGGGGAAACTTAGAAACCACACTTTGAGAAAAGGAGGTGCAGCCTTCCTTCATCATAGCAGAGTTTGTAGCAGATTGTGTCTCCTTCTCCTGTTTTGAACATTGCAACTTTCTTAATTTTCTCACTTCAAACACGGGGGGGGGGGGGGGGGGGGGGGGGGGGGGGGGGCTTTGACATCATTTACATGGCCTGGAGTGGGATTCAATTTGATACTCCAGGAGCAAAGGGAAAATGGTCTTAAGATATGTCATTCAGGCACAACTTATAATTCAAAATTCCTACAGTAGAGCTAGAGGGAAAAATGATGATGATGTAATCTTTAATAACATTCTATGTCTGTGTGATAAATTAATGGTATCATTGAATCAACAATTTACTCAATTATATTCAATTTAGAATATATAATGATATAATCAGCAATATTTGGTTTTCTTTAGTCTTAAGAAGAATTAAAGTGATAAAACCTGCAAAGGTCTAAAGATCTGCCCATTCTTACACATGTTATATATTTCTCATTTGTGATCATGTTCAGTCTGATACTACACATTTCAGCTGCATCAGAAATGTGTTCAACTTAAAGAAAGAAATGATACTTTTTTCTGTCAGGACATTGGATTTTTTTTTTTACAAGAAAATATTTTTTCTTATTTTTTTAAAAGAAAATAACTCTGAAGTGCTTACTGGACTATATGCATTGGACTTAATTCCAATAATTCTAATTTTGACAGAAATATTCATATTTTCTCGAAACTTAAATGCTTAAGCAAATGGCAATAGTTCATCAGGTGAATAATTTTAAGTATCATGTTCTATCTTATTCTAATACTTCTCTGTTTAAATGTAAGACATCTCATTAGATTCATGTTTTCAGGTAAATGATTTTAATGAATTCAGTAAATTGACATTATTAGTTAACATCTTTGCACTCCCCATTCCCCATTTCCCCCAAAGTATAATAATTAAATTTCTTTTGTCAAATCATTTGGAAAGTCATATTTTTACTATCAGTAGGATACCTGGTAGTACAACAGACATTTTACCATTGGGAAGTGAGAGTAATAGGAAAAGGGGAAGGTTAAAAAAGAATTTAAAAGGATCCTATGCTTGTTTATTCAAGAGGGGAAAAAGAATGCTGTATAAGAATTGTTCATTTTCCATTCATGTGTGTAATTCTAAGAAGTTTCTGAGAATGTGTTTGAAATTTTGTCTGGGACAAATATTGTCACTTGTTGATAAATGTGGGCTGATTTATAAATAAGTGAAACTCATTGGATGGATGCTCTGTTGTTCATAAAGTCTCCAAACTCAAAGCTTTCACTTGCCAAGCTAAGAAGAATGACAGTAGTTATCTTTCAATAGTTTAATAAAATGCTTCCTTTCTGCATTTCGGTTTTGTGCTTTACTGAGCAGTGGGGAGGGATAGGGTACCATGGCTAAATTGCTAACTACTATTAGGAAATCTTTCCTAGGGTAAAGGGTATAAAAAAGTCAGTCAACACACACTTGTGATGAGTCATTTCACAGTATTAAACCTGATGTGCCTGCTAGGTTTAATGTTGCATTAACTTCATTTTGCATTAACTTCAGATCCATTAGTGACTTATGGGTCTACAAATATCCTTTCTTTGCCAGCATTTATTTGTAAGAGTCTTTAGCTTGCACTGAATTTCCTGTGCTCCCTTCCAATAATGACATTGTTTCAGCTGTGAGAACTTATTAGAAAATATATGATGCTTGCAGTTTTGCAGAAGTCAATTCCCCCCTGTGGAATAATCTACATTCTAATGTGACTGGAAAATCCCCATAAATTATTTCAATCTCATTTTAGACTGGGACATCTTTCATTGATTGGTAATAGCCTTAAATTGCTTTTTATTGTGATTGTAATGTTTTCTTGTCAAATGGCAGGATACAGTAAATTATAGAGTAATTTAACAGGTGGAAATATACACAAGCAGAAACTGTTAGGAACAAAGATAAACCATTAGAACAAATTGCCGTCTGCACATACCTAATCAGTTCTTCCATGTCTGCGATAGAAGAAATCAGCTTTTTCTACCACAAAGTTTAATTAATCTGAAATCTGAACTTGTACACAAAATAAAGCTTCTATATTTGGGAACCACATAATCAGAAAATTAGAAAACAACATATATAATATATATGACACTTTATATATATATATATATATATATATATATATATATATATATATATATATATATATATATATATTTAATGACATTTATTTGGTGGAATAATGCCTTAGCTGTTATCAGAATCTCCTACTAAAGGCTCAATGATGAATTCTTGTCAGTCATGAACAAGTAAAGACTCCTTGAGCTGAAATGAGCTCTCCTCAACACACTCAGACATGATGTCATCATTCAGTGCTAGAGAAGTAGGTCATATACAAGAAGCTTAATTGCACAGGGAGCATTTTGAGCACACGGCTTTCATGGAAATGGCCTGGCTCCTTTAGATGGAAGTCCTCAGGGATTTCTAGTGGGCTCTAATCGGAAGGGAACATTTATGAAAATCAGTGTTCTTTCAAAAGAAGCCTGAGTCTGCAAAACCTCTGAGTTATTTGAGTGGCACTGTTCACTAATCAAACATGAGAACTCTATTTCTTAAGCCCAAATCAGATATATTTTAGTGTTTTTAGAAAATTCCCCGACTTTTCCAAAAGCCAGTGACACATGAAAGAAAACATTCATTTTGGAGATTTTCAACCCCCTTTTGGTAATTGTGAGAGCCAAAGTCATGTTTTAAAGTTTTAATTACTGTGTGGAAGAGATCCATAAAACAAAAATGCCTCCAACTTGTAAACTCCTTGTGCAAGGACAGATACTTCCTAAGAAGCTAGAGGCTGTTGTTCACGTAAGATAACAGGTCACATGTTTTCACTTCCCCAAACATGTATGGTTAACTCAGTTGCATTGGATGTACTTGATCACATGCAGGCAGGAAGCACATGAGGATGTATGCCCCCCCCCAGTGGACAAAGAGGGGAAGTGCACAGCCTTACGGATTTGCCTTTATAAACACCTGACCGATGAAGCTCCAGGCCTTGTTCTGGTAACCTCAGAATGGACCTGACCAGAGTCCATCATCTCAGCCAGTATTTAATTAAAGCTTGCTTCAAATGTGGCTCAAAATCGTGGTCATGGTCTTATTTTAATATGGTGGGGTTAACAGTAAGGAACCTGCCATTTAAACACTGTAGTGTGAAAATCAAAATAATAACTTTACTAATGAAATGGGAAATATTTGGAATTATACTTGAATCCAATGCAACATTGTATGGGGTGCCCATAGGGAGTGTTAAGCTGGAAAGCGAAGAGCAGAATTCTGTAAGCAGCCTGGGCAATGTGAGAAATCTCCACGTCTGTACTGCCCAATTCTCTGTCCCTGTAGTCCTCTGAACATGATGGACTCTAAGACTGAAGATTCTTGAGAATCCCTCTGACCTCCTGTCCAGTGTTCTGCTGATGAGCACCTGATTCTCTTTTATCTTTATCTTGCAGATACTCAAACACAATGTATGTGTGTTTGTGTATGTATATGTGTGTATTGTTTGTTTTACATTTGTCTTTTTTTATAATTTAATTATTTTCTAATTTCTTTTTGAGAATTTCATACTTATATTCAATGGTGACTATAGCCACCCACATTTCTTTCTTCCAATTCCCCAGAATTCCCACATATATATCCTCCACTCCAAATTTCATGTCATTTTCTTTCTTTCATTTTTTTAAATAACACACTAGGTCCAATTAATACTGCCCATAATATACATGGATGTGGCATCATCCACCAGCACATGGTCAAGTTACATGATCACACAGCACCGCCCCCCAAAATTGATTCTCCCTTCTCCAGCAAATGTCAGCTTTCCATAATACTTCAGTTCAGGGTGGAGCCTTAAGAGCTCCTCACTAACTGTACTAGAATTTTGGCTGCCT
Organism: Peromyscus eremicus; assembly: GCF_949786415.1. Classification (NCBI taxonomy): domain Eukaryota; kingdom Metazoa; phylum Chordata; class Mammalia; order Rodentia; family Cricetidae; genus Peromyscus; species Peromyscus eremicus. Next base: position 25,993,709 of record NC_081428.1, on the reverse strand, counting down.
TGGTCTTGCAAAGGTCCTGTGCAAGTACAAATTGTTGAGTCCTTAGCCCTGTGATGTCCAGAAGATAACATTTCACAGCATAGTTCCTCAACTGCTGGCCCTTACACTCTTCCCATCTCATCCTTGATGCTCCCTCATTCTTGGGCTGTGGGGGAAAGGTTAACAAAGATGTTCTGTTTAGAGATGAGCTTTCAAAACTATGTATTCTAAGCACTTTCATTGCTTATGAATCTCTGTATTGAACATTGATAACTGTAAAAATAAGCATCTTTAACAAAAGTTGGGAGCAATTCTTATTCAACAGCGCTTGATCTCCTTTGCCATCAAATATGATAAGATAAACAAATAAACAAAAATAACCAAATAGCATCCCCAAATCCCTGCTACTCAGGGGATGCTTCTTAAATGTTTTCAACAATTCTGAAGTTTACTTTGATAAAGCTATAGGTTGTGAACATGTCTCATCCAAGTTACTTGTCATTTCAGTAAAGTGGGATTTCCACCCCAGTATCCACTGAAATATTTTGGTTAGTCACATTTCTAGGCTGGCCACACTCAAAGAGACCAAAATTCACTAGAAGGGAGTCATTAGGATGGAAATGCAATTCCCCAAATCCCTAGTTTAGGTAACTCCAGAGAAGAAGGGTCTTTGTGGATAAAGAAGCAGGTAAAGAACACAGTGGAGGGAAGGCTGACTCTAGGGGGAAGATCTCGCCATTTATTGGTAGTTCTCCTTTGTCTCTCAGAGAACAGAGTAGTAAACTGTGATCTCCTGAGACTAGTTCTAAAAACGCACTTTGCATTTGGTTTTAGATGGGAATTCTCTTCCTTCAGCCAAAGAATCAACCAAACAAACAGAAGCAGGAAGGAAGGCCCATTTCAAAGAAGTCCAGGTTGAATTTCCTCATTTCTCTTTGATACAACATCAGCATGGCTTACACTGTTTGCATTTCTATTAGCTTTCTGTTAGGTCACGGTTTGCTTAACCAATCAAGCTCTATGAAGTTCTAGTTACTTGTTTGTGGAACCATTGGCAGGCTTCCTCAGAGTGATGCTTGTACCATGGGGGAGCCCTTCCCTAGTTGTTTATCTAAGCTTCTCCAATCTCTGCTACACAGCTGCAAATTTGGCCCTCTGTTTGCAGGAAATGTCATTGAAAGTCTTCCTCCACTGCTGGTGGGAACGCAATCTTGTACAGTCACTCTGGAAATCAATATGATGGTATCTCAAAAAATTGAGAATCAACCTACCTGAAGACCCGGCAACATCACTCTTGGGCATATACCCAAAAATGCTCAACCACACCACAAGGACATTTTCTCAAACCTGTTCATTGCAGCATTATTCATAATAGCCAGAACCTGGAAAAAACCTAGATGCCCCTCAATGGAAGAGGGGATAAAGAAAATGTGGTACATTTGTACAATGAAATATATATATCATCATGAAATTTGTAGGCAAATGGATGAAAATAGAAAAAAATCAACCTGAGTGAGGTAATCCAGACCCTGAAAGACAAACACGGTATGTACTTACTCAGAAGTGAATATTAGACTCATAGTAAAGGATAACCAGGCTACAACCCACAACCCCAGAAAAGGTAGGTAAAGATGAGGACACTAAGAAGGACACGCATGGATTGTTTAATTATAATCAAATTAAGGAAATGTGCTGTATTCCTCTCCAGTAAGTAATGGAATACATTTGAAACACACTTGCCTTTTTAAGCAAAAATTCCATGTTCAACCCTCGTTCCAACACATATTATTTATTTGCTATTTAGCTGATTTTGAACATGAAAGCCTTACACTTGTAAGGGTTAGGATAAGACCTGTTTACAGTTATGGCATCAAAATTAACTATCACATATGCCGTTGCCTTGATTTCTTCTGAAACAGTTACTGACTTTAGTTGTTTAAGCATAGAGACTGTGTTCAATAAATTTTAGCCACAATTAATTTAGACTATAAAATAAAGGTGAGTTATAGCCTAACATCCTCCAAATCTTTACAAAATAGTCCAATTTGGTAAGCAACATTAACTTATATTTTTTAAATATATATTCTTTTTTGATACATTTGCAATTTCTTACTTCTGAAGTTTTATTTTAGAAAGAAAAAAATTAAAAATACCCACAATTACACAAAACATCAACCCCTTGCACATACTTTCTTGTAGGGATCTTAATCTACACTGTATCGTATTGTTGGTTTGCTTTACTTGTAAGTATAAACCTTTATGTTTGATCTCTGATTCTCAGTAGCACCATTTGTTTAACTTATAAATAATGGGTTATGTGAGTATTAAAATAATTTTAAATAGAAACTGCCTTTAAAATAGTAAACAATAAAGTTGTCTTCATTATAAACAGTTATGACCTAATTGATGGCCTTGTACATGATAGCTAACTCACTGCCATCTGGCCATCTGGTCAGTAACAGATACGCAAAGATGTTTGTGATGAGTTCCAACCCAGTTCTGAAGATGATAGAATGGGAAATATCTTTTGTCTCAGGATGTGTATCATGTAAGATTCTTACTGTTGCCCATCATGTAGCTCATAATTCTTATTATGGTCTATACATTCTGTTTGTTTGGAACTCTTCTGAACATTGAGAGAACACACACACACACAAAAAAAAAAGGTTGTTGGGTCTGGCCAGGTAAATAGAAGCCTAAAGGTTTCTGTCTGCCAGAAAAGCAGAACTTCCCTTATTCCCCTGGAAGTCAACTACCTAGGAAAGAGTGTCTACTTCCTTGTAAACACCAACAGCCTGTATCAGTTCAAAGACTCTCCCACACACACACACACTACACAGACACACTCCGATAGCTGTCAAAATTATGCTTGCTTGTGCTCCTTTTTGCTTCTCCACCCCCCACTGAGAGATAGCCACAGAGAAGTCTAGTTTGCTGGTTTCACTGTAGCCTCACTCAGAAAGATAATTTCCCTCTCCTAAGGGAGCAGTGAGAATTTTAATCATGGCTGAAGTAACACACTAACCTCTTGTGAAATTCAGGTCCACCATAAACTGACTATATTTCTTTGAAAGTAGAGTACTAACTGTTTTCTGTAATTAGGTTTTTCTCCTTATTCTAGACTTATCCATTTTGTGAAATAAAAAAAAAAAAATTAGAGCACATTAGAATAACAGTAAGACTGAAAGGTAGAGAGATTTTGCTTCCAGCCTCCTTCTCTCACATATGCATGGTGTTTATCCTTGTCAAAATCTCCTACCTGAGCAGGCTTTTTCCTAGGAAGAATGAGCCCATTTTGACACATCACAATCACAGTTAGTCAATATTGAAACATTAAGCTCACTCCAGGTACATATAGTCTATGCTTGAGAGAAAAGTACAAAGATATGTATCAACCTTATTATATTATACAGAATAATTTCATTGCTATAAAAATTCATTATGCTTTTGTTCATTCATTCTCTCATTCCTCCATTCACAACCTCTGGCAACCACAGAATGCTTTACAATTTGAATCGCAAAGAATATAGTATTTTTTAGTTTGACATCTTTCACTTAGTGATATCCATTTAAGGTTCCCTGAGTCTTTTCATGAATATTTTAGATTATCTTCATTGATAATTTTTCAGTTATCTCTATGGACCATATCTCAACCATTAGAAGGACACTTTTTCTCTTTCAAGTTTAAAAAAAATATTAGTAACTTCTGAAAGTATATTATGCAAACTTTGGGGAAGAAAGTATTTTTTATTTTGTTTGATTGTATGCCAAAGAGTAGGATTTCTAAATTCTGTAATAAGAATTGATTATTTTGGTAAAAACTGCCAAACTTCCTTCCCAAGTGACTGTACTATTTTACATTCCAACTGGTAACAAAGGAGTTTCTTTTGTTACAAGTCCCTGTCAACACTTGGTGCTTTCGGTGTCCAATATTTTAACGACACTATTAGTTATGTAGCTTCAGTCCAGTCCCTATATCATTATGTTTTCTTTGATTCAGGGTCTTTGAAATTCTGTCGTATTTGACCCTGGGTTTTTCTGTTGTTGAGAACCAAATGTTTTTTGTACCTTTAGGATACTAGTCTTTTACCAAATATATCTTTTGAAAGTATTTTCTCCCACTCTGGAATTGTCTTCTCATTCTTTTCAGATTGTCTTTCTCAGAACAGAGTTGTAACATGAACAAACTCTTCCTTATTGATTCTTTCTCTCTTGGATCACATCTTAGACTTTCTATCTTGGCAGTCATTTCCACACTGCATCTTTGAAGGAGCTGTGGAGTGTCCATAGCATTCTGTCATTATCATGCCTTGTAGCTCTCACAGCTGCAACACTGTATGCTCTTTCATTTCTGAAGACCCCCGTAAATTTTTTATCGTTTTGAGGTTTGGTCTCTCTGATTTTGTCTACTGATTTCCTGTTACTAATTTCTGTTCTAATTATTATAATTTATTTTTTATGATTGCTTTAATTTTAACTTTTTTTCTGATTTCCTATTGCAGGAACTGACATCATTAATTTAAAATTTTTCTTCTTTTCAAATATGTAAGCTCAGTCCTATAAACTAGGACTTTTGCTAAATTTCACAATTTTGATATACAATTTACCTTTTTATTTAAAAATTCTTAAAATTTCTCCTGAGATGTTTTCTTTGACCAATGTGTAATTTGAGAACATGTTGTTTAACCTGTATATATCCTGCACTCTTTTGGTTCTATTGCAGCTATTAATTTCATCATCAGAGTATTTACATTATAATGTCTAGTGCTTTAAATTTACTGTGCTTTACAGCTAGATTGTAGCATCACATCAGAAGAACATATATCTTACTAACTATCGATACTATCTTTAACCAATTTATTAAAGCCTGTCTTCATCTTAACTGCTCTTGAAGAAGTATTTTCCCTCTGCCAGGGTCTCATGCATTCTACGCAGGCTGAGAAATCACAAAGTGGTCAAGGATGGCTTTGAACTTTTGATCCTCCTGCTGCTTCCTTCAAAGTTCAAAGATTACAAGTGCATGCCACCATGCCCAACTTCTGCTGTGCTGAATATCAAACTCAGAGCTCTGTTCATATCATGCACACAGCCAGCCGAACCAGCTACATCCCTATGCCCTTCTTATTGATTTTCTGCTAGTTGAAACTGTTTATTTCAAACATAGAGATATTGAAGTATCCAACTATGACAGCCGATTTTTCAATTTCTCTTTGTAGTTCTTCCAATTTTTACCTCATGTCATTTAATAATTTATTTTAGGCATAGGATGTCTTATCTCCTTGCAGAATTAACTTCTTTATGATTGTGTTTATCTTTCTTGATCATTAACAATGGCTCTTGCTCTAAAGATGGTCTGTTTTGAAATATATTTCTGATACTACTTTCTGTTGATTTGTATTAGCATGGCATGTTCATTTTTCTTCTCCATTTATATTTATACTGTGTGTCATTATATTTTAAAGTTAGTTTCTTTACATACACGTAATTGAGTCTTATTTTTATATTCACTGGTATTGTTTTTATTTCTTCCATTTAAACTGTGGATACTCTAAGTAATTATTGATACAGCTGTATTAATGTGTATCTTATGTTCCTGTTTTCCACTTGTGTTCCTTGATGCCTGCTTTGACCTTACATTATGCTCTCTGAAGTTTTGAGATTTTGATGATTTTGTATAATACATTCCATCCTTTCTTAGCATATAAATCATATTTATAAATGGTCTTAAGCAATTTTGAATATAGATTTACAATGAATCCAAGTATACTTTCAAATAACTTTAAAACTATTTCATGTAATAGATGGTGTGTCTTCAAATGGCATTTCTTCTAATTTTTTTCAACACAACCACTAGCCAGGCAAAATCCTAGCATCGAGAGGGGAGATGGGCATGACATCCATGTGTAGCTAAGAAGCTATTGGCAATTGATAGTTGCTAGAAGAGTCACTTTTTTTAAAGATTGTGGCTCCTGATGTGACCATTGTGACCATCCTATGGATGGTCACAATCCAGGACTACATGAATAGCACTAACTGTACTTCCTGGATTTAGAAAAGTGAAAAAGAGGACATGAAATTGGATGAGTAGAGAAGTGGGGCGGACCTGGGAATAGGAGAGAGAGAAGATGAATATAATGAAATACATTGTATGAAATTATCAGAGAACTAATAAAAAGAATAAATAAAAATATAAACAAAGTCATCAAAAATTACAAGGATGTTATTTCTTACAGTACAAATACGTTCTATCAATGAATTCTCTTCAAATGTAAAGTTCATTGCCTCAAAGGGTTCCACTTGTGCCTTATACTATTTTAAATTGAGTTCAAGATACAAAATACACTCGTAAACTTTTTTATTCTTCTCTTGTATATTATCTCCCCAGTGCAGTTTCCTCTCCTTCCTCTCCCTCCCCCCAGTCCTTACTTTCCCCCTCTCCAAGATCCATCCCTCTCAGTCTCCCCTTGGAAAAGAGCAGGCTTCCCAGGAACATCAACCAAACAGGACATAGCAAGCTACAAAAAAACCAGGCACATAGCATCACATCAAGGATGAATGAGGCAGCCAAAGAGGAGGAAAAGGGTCTCCCAAGCAGGCCAAAGAGTTAGAGATAGCCCCGCTCCACTGTTACTCAGTGGAATATATATAACATGCTACTCAGCCATAACATATATGCAGAAGATCTAGGTCAGACCCCTCCAGGCTCTATGTTTTCAGTGAGTTCCCATGAGTCCAGATCCGTTGATTCAGTGGGCCACGCTCTTGAGGCACATTTCTTCCAATTCCATCCTCTTAACCCTTTCAGAATTCCTGTCATAGGTGTCACATACATAAACCAGTATATAGAAAAATAGATTCATATTCTACCTCTTTATATATAGAATCCTATGTTTTAAGTATAACAAGTATGAAATTTTAAATTGACAGTTGCACATTTTTTTTCATTCTATGCTTTGATTGCTTATGTAGATCCGAGGCAGTGATCTATGTTATTTTGTTTTGCACTAGAAAACTTTGAACGTTTTCTGCCAGGCGTGTTCACTGAAAACAGATTACTTTAACTTTTACATGTGTAAAATACATTTTTTTCTTCACATTTGAGGAATAATTTCATAGGGTTCAGCAATATTGGTCAATGTTTTATATTCAACATTCTAAATATTTCTTTACAATACCTTTTTTTGTACATGGTTTGTAAGACTAAATAAAATACAAACTTTACTTTTATTTCTTTACAGATGAAGCGATGTTTTATTATTTGTTTTTAAACTTTTAATTAAAGTATGGTTATCACACTTAACCATTTCATTATCTCATTCAAGCTCCTCCATGTTCTCACCCCATTCTTAAATTAATAACCTCTTTTCCTTTTATTATTATTTACACACACACACACACACACACACACACACACACACACACACGCATGCATGTGTGTGTGGACACATATATATGAATGGACAAATATATAAATATAAGCTGCACTTTTTCTTGTTTGTGTGTCTGTGGTTTCAGGGTTGACCACTTTGCAGTGGGTAACCAGTAGGGGAGCTGATCCCAACCAAAGGCTAATTCTTCCTCACTCAGTACTCAGTTGCCTATGGTTGTTTGTTAAGGGGTAGAAAAACCTTGAGAGTGAATTCCCCCTCTACATTACCATGTGTGTTGATATTATTCTTCTGGTTCTCATTTTGTAGCTCTTCCATGGATCTTCAATATTATTTTGTTATTATTTTGTCAATGTTTCTTCATTTATGTTCGATTTAGAGCGCTCTACTGAAATACTGTCAAGATGAGTGAACATGTAGTTGTGTCAGTCTGCTTAGCATCTGATCCAAGTCATTTTCAGTTGCTTTATGTTTTTGATCCATAATCTTATTTTCGTTTCTTGGGATATTACATGCATTTCATCCCATTTCCAATCGTTGCTTCAAGATATTTACATTGTTCATTTGATTTTGTATCATATTAATTACATCTGTTTTAAGTTTCCTGTCTAATAATGTCAATGCAATTGTCATGCCTAATCCTAATGGTTATTCAGTGTCTTTAAGTTTTCCTCATTTTGGTGAGTTTTAATGACAGTTAAAAAGGATACTGTTTAAAAGAACTATTGTAAACAGGCTTTTAATAATGCTTTGAAATACTGAGGAAGAGAAGTGGAATTTTTAGTTTGTTTCTTCCTATCGTTTGGTCTCAGACTTTCAGAATAGTAGTTCCTTAAATAGAAAACCTCTCAACTATTTCTCAGTCTGTCTGCCACCACTAACAACTTATATGAGCCTGTAGGACTTCCTTTCCCATGGGTTGATAGTATGGGATTATCACTCTCTGTTAGATTATGTTTGACAGATATCTCCTGAGGGAAAATCTTGTGAAGAACAGAGAGTTCTGCCTTCTTTCAAGGACATCATTCCTCCTCACCCTACTTGAAACATGAGGTGGCTTATCTTTGATATTTACTGTCAAAATCTAGTGGTGAATTTTCTAGAGGTAGACTTAACAAAAACAAGATTCCCCTATGACTGTGTCCTTTTAAGCATTTTAACAGCCAGAGTTGTCCATACAAAGCTGGAGCAGGCTGGGCGGTGGTGGCGCACACCTTTAATCCCAGCACTCAGGAGGCAGAGGCAGGCGGATTTCTGTGAGTTCGAGGCCAGCCTGGTATACAGTGCGAGATCCAGAATAAGCTTCAAAAGCTACACAGAGAAACCCTGTCTCGAACCCCCCGCCCCCCCAAAAAAAGCTGCAGCAACTTTCAATTATCCATCAAAGTTCTCTCTATGACACTAGTTCCAGTGAAAGTACCTGCTCTTGACTCTTTGCTCCAATAAGCTCTCCTCCTCCTATCCACACACACACACACACACACACACACACACATCTCCATAATCCTAAGAATGCTGTTGTGCTCTGAATTCTCACCTTTCTCCGAGATTCCAAAAGCTGTTTTTTCACCCTATTCTTTGTACTCATTAGGAAACAGTGCCTACATCCAAGGTTCTTACATGTGGATTTAGAAACTGAATTCACGGAGGGCACCATTACAGGGAGAACCACATTTTAAATCCTGGTGAGCAGGTTCTACTCTACAGGTGGTAGATAGACTATAGCTCGAGAAGAGCTAATCCCATTCTGAAAATGTCTAATCAAAATAAAGCAAAATACAGAGTAGAAAGAATTCCCACTAACACCGCTGTTCAAATCACTGGACCAAGTACATTCACTGCATTTCCTGTTTTGGAAAAACATACACGCTGAATGCCTAATTATGTTGGAGACATTATATTACATGCTTGACATAGTCAGTAATTCATAGTTGAAAACAAAAAAGGCTTTGGATATTAAATTTGAATAATAAAATAGTTATAAAATTTATCTTTCTGTTTCTGTTTTTTTTCCAATGCCAAGAATCAAATCTGAGATCTTGAACATGTCAGACAGCTCTGAGTTCCATATTCAGTCCAAGCTGTGGGCATTTAGGTAAATATTCAATATTCTGATAATATTTTCTCTGAAAAGAGTAGAGTGATACTAAATTATAATGACATATTTAAAGCAGTTTTAGACCACATATATTATTATGAATTTAAATATACTTTCAATTAGGTGTGATTTTCATGTGACTAAATCAGACAAAAACACATACATAATAGATCAAGTAAAATTCATTTGTTAATTATTAAAAGATGTTTAAAATTAATTAGCACTAAGTCAAAGGGAAATATTATATGATTGCAAGGCACAATTAAAGAAGTGACCATAAGACACATGGAGAATAAAGCTGTATGAGTTTAAAGGAACAGTTAACAATGTGGAAAATACATATCAAAGGACTGTGTTAGAGGTGAGAACAAATAGTTACTTGTGGGTTTCCTTTTTCCTTGGGATTGTTGGCCGCTGGTCCATGAGGGTAGAGGGAGCAGAAATGGGGAACAAGGTTCAGACAGCTGTGGATACAAGCTGTGGAGACAGCTTCCCTGGGATGACTTTAATGAGACAACTCTACTTTATTCTAGATTATACAGAATACATAGCTTTGGGTGTGGTAGCTGGGAAATCACCTAATGTACATTAAACAACATGCTCTACCAGAAAGCTAGTTTAGTGGCAGCTCCGCCCTATGAAAATAGCTAGAGTATGCTACTTAGTTACGGTGTGGTCAGTAGGGGAAGAGTGTGTACTGGGAACTATGTCAAGATAATTCTTGAGATAAGCCAAGCATCTGGGCCTAGAGACATCCTCTAAATAAGGGCAGGTTGAGAACAGGAAGCCTCACTGGGGAGGGAGTCCTTCATGTTGTCAAGCTTGGAGAAAGCTGCCAGATCATAGGAGACTGCAACCTCTGACCAGCAGGGCCTCCCAACAGTTAAGGCAGCTTGAATTATGCAAAATAGACAGAACAGGCAACTAGAACCAGAAAGAAGCTCTGTACCAAAAATAGTGTGTTGAAACTACTCTGAAAAATCAAAACCAGGTATCCGCAGACCATGTACATTTATCATCGACCTGAAAACTCATACTAAAATAAAACCTTCCCCACATATTAACTTAGGTTACTAGGCAACAATAAGTGACAAGGTACAGTTCAGGAAGAAATATAATTTCTGAAATTATAATGAAATCTATACTGTTCTTTCAGGAACTTTGTTTTGGGGCTTATTATATCTAGTATCCAAGAAAGCCATGGTTCCTCTAAAAAATAGGTACACTCCCTATAAAACTTATTTCCTTTTTTACCCAAAAGCAATTTTCAAAATTACTAAATTATGATTGTCCAGATGTACAACCCTCTATATCTGATAGTGTCAGAAAACCAGCACCATTTGTATAAATATGGCTAGTGATAGAAATCTTTCTATCTGAATGCAAGAAATAAGAATCTCAATTAATAATAATAATAATAACAACAGTAATTCAGGTTCCAAAAAAGAGCAGTTTACAATGTGGTTCCCAGACATGCCAGTTTTAGGCATTTAGTTTTAAGCACGGAATGAATATTGAACAGTATCAAAAAGACATAAGCATGAACATTTTGCTTGAAGTTTGAACTATTCTCTTTTATAAAATTATTCTAAAGGACTAAAGCTCTGAGAGTGTGAAAATCTCTGAATGCACTGGACCACAGTGACTTTAGCTTCAATGTTTCTATATGTCCAAGAGCATTTCCTCAGCAGATTAGCCCACAGCATCCACAGAGCACAGATGTGTGCCTTTCTCAAAGTGAATCCGCTTACGCTGAAATGGCTTATGTTTCATCCCCCTAATACCTCTGCTACTCGAGGAAGCAAAGCTACTTTTGGTTTTCCAGAGTTAGCAGTAAAACCTGTACTTTAAAAAGCCTTTCAATTTGGGAGCATATTACCCATTACTTTCCCTTCAAGCCTTAGCTTAATCTCGTCATCTACTTGATCCCTACGTCTTATCTCTACACTGAGAGTCTCTCCTTTGCTGATTCAGCACACATGATGGCCTGCAAAGAATGGTTATCTCTCAGAACCCCTACAATGATGTAGAATTAATATTTTGCTTATTTTTAAAAACAAAATTATCTTGCAAAGAGTTTTAAGTTCAATTGTTTATAACAAAATCCATCAAATGTCTTTTATAGGGCATTTTGTCACATCTGTTTCCATTTGTTTTTCCCTGAATACCATTTGATTCAGTGTAATGATTTTAGTTCTGGCAGATAACAGATTTGGCTTTCTGATTGAACACAGAATAAAGTTTCTAACCTTGCCAAGTATCAATGCAGGAGTTAATATCTGCAGCAGGTCCAACTAATGAAAGCAGATAGTAAGTCAATTTGTGCTTCCAGACCAGATACAACCACTAATAATATCTTTTAAACTAGATTTCTATCATAGAAAGCTGATGCAGAAGAATAAAGAACATATAGCTATGACAAGAAATATAATGGTAAATCTCTCTGAGCCAAAATGCTGGATTTAAACATATTTACCAGAGTTAATACCTTTGAGTGCAATCAATAATAGACATGTACTTCACTGCTTCAAAAATAATCTAGAAAAGTCATGCTTAAGTAAGAAACATCCATAAGAAGCAAGACAAAGTTACATATAGGCTTTTTTTTGGAAAAATATTAATCACCTTACTGTTCTGTGTGTCTTGTGTGTATGTGTATGTGTGTGTGTGTGTGTGTGTGTGTGTGTGTGTGTGTGTATGTGTGCTGTGTGTATGGTACTAGTCCTAAAGCCAGAGCCCTGTACCTCCTTCTGCATGTACAGCATATACTATAATATGGGTTTATGTCATCATCCATATATGAATATTTTAAATTATCATAGTAATCATGTTTTCAAGAATTACAAATACAGAAATTCTTTTTTCTACATTGATTACAAATAAGTTCAAGTTAATTCCTGAAATGATTCATACTGTACTTGCTGCTTTTAAAACAAATGACTTTTGCTGAACAGTTCTAATTTTGGTTTTTGTTTTTCTTTTTGCTTTCTATTGAGATAATCACCTCTTCTGGTATTTTTTATTTAAAATATTTTATTAATTCTTTGATAACTTTATATAATACATTTTAAATGTACTCACTCCTCTCAATTCATCCCTGTGTCACAGTCTCAACACTACCATGTCCTCCCATCCAACATTAAGATTATTTTTTTCTTCTTTCCCCATTGGGTCAGGTTTGTGGTGATCCCTGAAAGTCTTGAGATTAGAGCCTGCCCTGGTATATGATCAACCAACCAGAGATCATAACATTAACCAAAACTGACCATCTCTGTCCCAGTAATTATCAAATGCTAATCATACTTCAGATAGTTGTGGGATTACATATCTCCCTCCCCACCACGTGCCCCATATCTATGCTGGAATTCTGTCTTTCTGGACCTTGTCCGGGTCTTGTGCATTCAGTAACAATCATTGTGAGTTCATATGTTCGTCTGCTTTGTTGCTGTCCGGATAACAGTATTTCCTTGACATTATGTCACCTTTGGCACTTACAATGTGGCTGCTGCCTCTTCTTCAAAGATCTCTGAGTGCCTGGCGGTGGTGGAGCATGCCTTTAATCCCAGCACTCAGGAGGCAGAGGCAGGCGGATCTCTGTGAGTTCAAGGCCAGCCTTGTCTCCAAAACGAGTTCCAGGAAAGGCACAAAGCTACACAGAGAAACCCTGTCTTGAAAAACCAAAAAAAAAAAAAAAAAAAAAAAAAAGATCTCTGAGCATTAGAGTGAGATGGAAAAGTCAGATTTAGAGCTGCACAGTCCACAATCTTTTGTTTTCTGCAGTAGACCATTTGGGGAATCTTTGTGGTACTTAACATCTACTACAAGGAGAAACTTCTTTGATGAGGGCTTAAAGATTCTCTTATCAATGTGTGCAGCAATAATGTGTCCATTAGCATTGGGTTCTTGCCTACGACCTCTGCTTTTTCTGGCCCTGGGGCCTTGATTGCTCCTCAATGTTGGATCATTAATAGTACCAAGTATTGGTTCTATCTCATGTAACAGGCCTGTGATTCAATAGGAAAGTGGTTGTTTACTTCGATTTCTTTTGTTTCATTATTACCAGTGGTCTATCTTTTCAGGTAAGCCACTGTTGTGCTTTACAGAGTTCGTAGCTGGGTGACACTGAGGCTTACCTTTCTCCTCCAGTAGTGTGCATGGCTTCTTCCAGGACCATGAATGCTAGTCAGTAGCGATGAAGTTTGGAGCAGAATACCAGCTTCCTATCTCCATGTTCGGTGCCTCAAATATGTAGTATCTTCAGCAAGAAGGTCTTACTGTCAAGTTCTACGGGGTGCCAGGAATATTGACGATAGCCTATGATGTGTCACAGTATATTTGATCCCCATTGGCCAACAACTCAAAAAATGTAGGTCACTCCTGTTTCTATTTGTTAACATGGGGTGACTGTTTGGTATATTGTCCCTCTTATAGGATAACTTCATTACACCACACTCACACACATACACACACACACACACACACACACACACACACACACACACACACAGGTTTCTGTATGGATTTTCTCATCTTCTGAAAATATGAAATCTGCTCTATTTCTATACAATTGGTTTTTTTAAAATATTTAAGACATCAATGATCTCTGTTCTTTCTGTCACGTACATAGGGTTTCTAGACATAAGTTTCAACCACCATTCATATGCAATATATATGGGATATAAAATTGTGGCTTGGATATAAAGTATTCTCCAAAAGGCTCATGTCTTAAAGACTGGTCCTTGGGTGAATGATCCAACATTGAGGAGCAATCATATCATTGAAGCTCTGACATCATCGAAGGAGTCTTTCACTGAGGAATTTAAAATCAAAGATATTATTGATGCTAAGAGAAACTAGTGCAGGTGTGGCCTATTTGGAGTAAGTAGGTCATTAAGAATATGCATCAGAATAATTTACACTCACCTTTTCCTTTGTCTCTCAGTCCAGGCTTCCAGGACCTGAGTAAACCTCTTAGCATGTCCCCAGAGCTACACCTTTCTGGATCCCTCCAGTCTGCTTTAGATAGAGACCTCTGAAACTAAGCCAAATAAATCTCTCCTCCTTTCACATTGTTCATCTTAGGTATTTGTCGCAGAGAAACAAGAATGTAAGAACAAAAAGAAAGACAGAGAAGAGAGAGAAGGAAGGGAAGGAGGGAGGGAGCAGGGAAGAAAAAGTAAAAAAAAAAACAAAAAACAAAATACAGTTCTTTTGATTCTCAAGTGCTCTGTCAAATTCCAACTTCAAACAGTTCTCCAAAATAAAATCAACATTTCACAAATTGCCTGAGCATATATTAAATTGCAATGTTAATTGAATTATTATCTAAGGCTTTTAGTTACATTCTATACCATAACTGATTTCAAACCAATATGTAAGTACGCATTTCTTTTATCTTTTTTCTTTCTTTTTTTGAGACAGGGTTTCTCTGTGTAGTTTTGGTGCCTGTCCTGGATCTCACTCTGTAGACCAGGCTGGCCTTGAACTCACAGAGATCCACCTGGCTCTGCCTCCCAAGTGATAGGATTAAAGGCATACACCATCACCACCCGGCAGTAACTACACATTTCTTTATGAAAGTTATGCTCATATAAATTATTTAACAATAAATAATATGGAAGAAACTCCTGATTCACCTGTTTTTAAAATATTTTCAATAGTAGTGTAATTGGGAGGACTAAATTTGTTCTAACAAACTTCTGGTCTTCCTCATTTTCTTTCTTGGAGATCTAATTCTCTCTGAGGACACTGCTCTTTCTATGTTCCTCCACACACACACACACCCTCGATCTGGCTGTTTTACTCTCTTCAAGAATGGAAATCATAAACACAACCAGCACCTTTTTACTGTTTAAATATATACCACACATAGAAAACATTGAGAAGAAATCAGGTACTTAACAACTATTTCTGCATCGAATGAGAAAACAGACTCTTAAAGTAAACCTCATATTTTATTATTAATCTTATAAGCATAACTTACACTTAGACAAATCAACAGAATACTTACTCTTCATTTAAATTAAAAAAAAATTCACATTTTCATGTGAGTGTTGTGGCATTTGAGTCCACTGGGGAAGACCAAAAACATAGACGCAATTCAAATTTTGATTAAATGAATTTGTTCTTACTGCTAGCAGAACAAGGCAACCTTAAGCCAATACAGCATGCCATGTAGTAGTGGAGGTTTAGAAGGGTCTTAAGGGCAGACATCAGAAAGGTTTGTATTACAAATATCCATGGATTTCACAGTGCCAACAAAATTGTTTTACCCCCCTCAGTTGTCTTTTCCTTCCTGCTGTAGTAATAAAAGAGCATTTCATCCCCTTTCCCATAGCAATAAGCAGATTTTACAGACACAAAGGCAGCTGTTAGTATCTCACAGCCCATTATCCTATTCTTATCTCATCTGCAGTCCAGTAGGCTCTCCCAGGCATTCCAGAGACAAGGGTCAATGGCTCTTAAGAGATGCTCGGCTCCATAATAAGTTTCTTTAGTCATCACAGGGGATCAGTGTAAATTACTACTCAGGTCAGAGCACTAATGCCTGAGATAGAGTAGTTCATTTCTGGGCGGGCAAAAAACACAGTGCTTTCAGGTTAGGGCTCACTCTCACATCCTTACTTACATAAGTACACTGCTACACATAGCTTTGGTACTAGATGAAAACATCTGTAACTCAAAATCAACATAACCAACAACTGAGTCTTATCTCTTAAAATAATGGCCTTGGGAGACCAAAAAGCCTCTGAGTTATGATGTCATATTTGGTCATCTATTTTTTTCATATATACATTTTGGAATAAGCAAATCAACTTATGAAAAGGAATAATTATGTAACTATATATTCACATCTATTTCTAATAAACAATTTGAATGATTCAACTTGATAACCTACCTTAGTCTTAAGTTTAAAACAACATTTGGATTTCATCCAATTTAAAAAAATCTACCCACACCGTTAATATCTGCCACTGTTTTGGATGTTCACAAGAATGAGCAAGCAATCTGGAATGAAATTAAAAATACATATCTTTGGAAATAGCAGTGTCATTTGAATTCAGTTTTGGAGAAAACTGTCATCCAAATATTGACTTTTGAGCATTTTCTCTATTATAGGTAATATTATAGGAGAAACATAGTCTGTGTACTTCACTGACTTCTGGATGCAAGACTTTTCAGGAACATTAATTAAGGCAATAATGAGAAAAAACAAGAATTTATATGGTGTTGTCAAGTAACAAAATGTCAAGAAAATCAATGATGGTCAGTGAATTTATTTTCTCTTTAACATGCCAATTTTACCCGCATGC
Source organism: Peromyscus eremicus (assembly GCF_949786415.1). Taxonomy (NCBI): domain Eukaryota; kingdom Metazoa; phylum Chordata; class Mammalia; order Rodentia; family Cricetidae; genus Peromyscus; species Peromyscus eremicus. The sequence continues at coordinate 25,976,931 of NC_081428.1, read as the reverse complement.
ACAGAGTTCATATTCTCACCCCTTCTCAACTGCTAAGATGACATACATAATAGTTTCTGTACCCCGAAATACCTCAATATTTCTTTTAAAATATACTTTAACATGTCAATACAAACTGCTCATCTGTGTTCTTTCATTTAAAAATCTGTGAATTCTACACATTTTAAGACTGCACATATCAAACCATTAACAAATTTTGTCTCACAAGTACATCAGTATCTATTTTAGAAATTGAATGAAAAAAAGAAATAAAAAGAAAAGGAAAGAACATGATGCTCCTAGGTATGGTGGAGGAGAAAGTTCACTGCAGACATGTGGGAGAGCATAGTCAGAGGCAGGGACATCTGGGAGAGCCCAGAGGGGACATGATCAGACTGAGCTGGGCCATCTGGGGAGAGGGAGAGGGAAAGAGGAGAGAGTAACTAGGTGTAGTAGCCAGGAGGCCAAAGGTCCAAAAAGCGAAGGTTAACCAAAATGTCTGGATTATATAGGGAAGAGCCTTTGAGGGAAGGGCAGCCCAGGCCCTGGGCTGGAGTGTTCAGGTAGGAGGGCAAGATATACTGCAAGTCATACCCTGCACCAAGTAGAGACTGAAAGATGTTGGGAAAACTTGGTGGTCAACTCTAGTTTTGACATGTTAAATAAGTACCTTGGCTGTTTGTCCCAGGTTTGAAACAATAGAAAGCACAACAGTTAATAAGACTTGCAGAAATAACTGAACTATAGAGGTTTTCTAAAATGAATATAATTCCTCTAAACTATGCAAATCTAATTAATATATATTTAAGATATGATTAATATAATTATCTTTTATTAATTTCATTTTTTAAAAAGCACATAAAATAATTAATTATAATATTTTTTTTGTTCCTGAAATTATAATATTTTAATATTGTTTTTCCTTCACATTCCTCCCTCCAAATCCTCCCATATACCCTTCCTGTTCTTTTATAAATTCGTGGTTTCTTTTGTCATTGATTGTTGTTACATATGTATATGTGTATGTATATACATAGCATTACATATAACCTACTCTGTCTATGTAATGGTTCTTGTGTATATGTTTTCAAGATTGACCATATAAAATTTTCATTCATGTTTCTCTCTTTATTTTGCTCATATTTACTTCACTACTACCCTTGGCTGGTCCCTTCCTTCTAAACAGCACCCCTTCAGACACTACCGATTTGACATGTGATTTATGGGCACAACTTTACTATCTTAGCTTCACAAGGCTATTACACATCTTACACTCCCTCTAAAGCAACCATTCTCTAACTTCTTACTCAGTTTCAGACTTTAATTTTATAAGAAAATGAAAGCAATCAGAATCAAATAATCATAACATATCATCAGTGTGTATCTAGCTTCCAGAAATGAGAAAATACTGGGCTTGCCTATTAGAGATTGCCTTCTACTTCTGTTTTATGACTTAGGTTTCATTAGCTAAATTTAATTAAGGAAAAAATGATTTTGCAAAATGATGTGTCCATCTTGTACCCTTCTTTGTATGTGCCATCATTTCTTTGCTTTCCAAGCTTTCTTTTCAATTAAAATAATATTCAAAAAATAAATATCTTAGGGTGTAGAGGAGTTTTTGTTTACAGAGTGCTTGTGCAGGATGCACAAAGCCAAGCATTCAATCTCTCTATCACTGCATAAACTGGATGTGGTGATGCTTGCCTGTAATTCTTACACAAGGGAGGCAGAGGCAAGACAATCAGAAGTTCAAGGTTATCACCCTCAGTCACATAGTGAGTTCAAGGCCAGCCTAAGATACATGAGATCCTGTCTGTTCCCAAAATACTTTATTTTATGTAGATATTGATTATGAGTAGAGGTGAAATAAAAATATATAAATTAATTTCATAAGAATATATTTTATTATTTATTTATTGTATGTATGGGTCTTCTGAAAGTCAAATCTTAGAGAATTTTCAATTAGAAAATAAAATATTTGGTAGATAATGCAAGAGGATGAATGTTTTACAGTGTTTCATTCCATGGATAATGTTTTCAGTTGTCTGAGCCTCCTCGGCATTTAAATTCCAAGTCTCAAATGTACATAACTGAACATATTTGACAGGAGTAATTCTCTTCTTCAGTGTTACTGCAATTACTTGTAATAATTGCAAGTAGAATACTAAAATAGTATAAAACAGAATATCAGAATAAAAATCCACTCCTAAATTTTACTTGAACAACTGTGTTATTTACTTTATAATCACCATTCATGTATGCTAGTCAATGTTTTTGTTACCTTTATCTAACAGAAATTGCTCGAGTCAAGGAGGATTAAAGCAACATTCACTTATTATTTTACAGTATCAGTAGGTTAAAAACTCAGGCAGGGTATAGCTGGGCAGCTGGACAACAGTCTCTCACAGGTTGGTTATGTCAACATATCCCCAGTGCTAGACATCTTCTTAAGGATCCACTAGGAGCAGTCAGCTCCTGGTGGAATAGTGGATGAAGAACCTCCTGTGATTTTCTGTGAGCATTGATTGAGGCTTCTATTATCACCAAGAAATGTCTCCATTATGTAACACGAATCTTAAAAGGTTTCATCAAATAAAAAACACAAAGCCAGATATTGGGGTGAACCCTGAAAGATCAGAGAAACAGAACAAGCCACAGCCAACCTCACCTCATCAATTCCTCAGCTGCACTTGTTTTCTCAGACTGAAAGCCTCTGAGTCCTCACCCAAATGGATCTCAGCTGAACTGTTTCTCAAAAGCCTAAAAGCTTAAAAGCCTCTAGTTCCTGGTCCTCATGCCTTATATACCTTTCTGCTTCCTGCCATCACTTCCTGGGATTAAAGGTGTGTGTCACCATGGCTGGATGTTTCCAGTGTGGTCTTGAACTCACAGAGATCCACCTCCAGAATGCTAGAATTAAAGGCATGTGCTACCTCTGCCTAACCTCTATGTTTAATATAGTGGCTGTTCTGTTCTCTGATCCCCAGATAAGTTTATTGGGGTGCACAATATATCAACCACACTATTGTCCAACTCAATGAACTGGTGGGAGAAAGCAAGACAGTGAACAAACAAACAAAATCTAAATTCAAACAAACAAAACTGCACTTTCAAGATACCCTTCTCTCATGGATGACATGTATTGATCATTAGAACCTGGCCACTCCATACAACCTCTAGTCAGTGACAGTGAATGCCATGTGCCTACTTCTGTCTGGTGCACTGTAGCTTTTGATGACATTTCCCAACATTAACAAATCTTCACAGTTATGATCAGTGGGAACTAAATAGTTCTTATATGTATCCAAAAGCTTTTATATTGCCATCATTTTCTGAAGGTAGGTTCATGTGGCATTGACCGTAAGCAGGCAGTATGGTTTTCTTCTTCTACAGTTAGAGGATACTGTTTAACTTTTTTTATTGCATGTAACATTTCCAATGAGATATGTCACCAGTTTTTATACTTTTTCTCTGGTACATACATGTCTTTTTACTGGATGTGTTTGGTTTTCTATAACTGATTGGAAATGGCTTAGTGTAGTTTTCCTTTCTTCATGTTTCTTCTGAGTGACCTTCCAACCAAGGAACAGTTCACTCTTTAGTTCCTGTATTTGGAGAATACCTCAATATGGTAATATAGCAAATTCAAACAAATATTTTTCCTTATTTTCCCCATCTCCCAAGAATTATTGTCCTTTGTTGCTTAATCTGCCATTCTCCAGAAGTTTTGTGCATACTCCCTTTGTATTTTAGATGCACGATAACCTTTATTTGACTTTGATTTGTATGACTTTATCATTATCTCCACTTTGAAAATGCTAATACTGTAATACAGATATTGATAGAGTTCACCAGAAGTTGAGACATAAGAAGCTCCACTCTTCCTGCTCTCACATGGCTTCCTATGTGTAGATTAATGATGATGTGCAGGTTCCTGTTCCTAATCACCATGTGAGTCCATAAGCAACATGACAGATAATCTCTGGAACCACAAGATAAGATAAGCCTTTTCATCCTGAAGCTTCTTTTGGTGGTTTCATTTTGTTACAGAAGTATAAAAGTAACTATTACACACTGAAACACACATAACACACTATCATTCAACCCTCTTCTGTGTACAACGGATTTCTTTGACTGATTATCAAAAATATTACATCACAGAAAAGCTCTCCAGTTAATTTAAATAATTGAGCTCATCTATTTATCAAGATCAGGTGAGCCTTGCTGCCATGGATGTTTTGCTTGGCCTTTCTGTGGCAGTTGTTTTATTCTATTCTGGTGACTTTTTCATTCTTGTCTTCTTTCCTATCTTCCTACAGCATGACTCCCTTTTCCACATAGGATTGTTTTTACAAAGTTTTGGAATATTAAATTATCCTCCTAAATAAGACTGTTTTCTTACTTGAAAATATCTATTTTGTGACAAAGAAATGAGATTAGTACAGTTTTAAAACAGTTACAAAAATTTTATGTGATATTTTGTTTGTATTCTGACAAATGAAGCTTTCCTGGAGACCAAGGGTGGAGCTAGTCACTAGTTAACCACAGGGGCCAGGGAGTGGTGGCACACAACTTTGACCCAGCATAATCAATCAAGAGGTGGAGACAGGAATGTAAGACTAGTGGAGACAGGATCTCAGCCTCCTTTTTCCACCTGAAAAATCATAGAGGTAAGAAGTATCTAGTGGCTGCTGCTCTGTTCATCTGATCTTTGAGGTTATTACCCTAATATTTGATTCTTGGTTTTTATTGATAATACTAATTAGGATCACACTTCACAAAAGTAGTCAGTAGTTCCAGTTGCAAACACTGAAAGAGCACACTGGTTTAAAATACTTAAATTCCTCTTCCTTTTGAATTCTAATGAATTACATATTAAATGCACTTTTTGTTCAAAATTTATATCCTTGACTTCTTAAATCTTGATTTATAAAATTCCAGGATATTGCCTTTTGAATACGTAAAGATGTTACCTTTAACTAACAATGGTTTGAATAATTTATTGAGAAAGCCACTCTTCTATTTTTTTCTGGGGAAAGCACATATGCCATTTACATCTTTGGAGATTTCTATCAGGAAATGTCAAGCTAAAGTTAAGATAGTGAGATTGAGTGAGAAAGCATGAGGATCAATGATGAGATCAGATAATTGGTAAGGACGGCTGATTTGGCCTCATCAGCATTCACAGCTTGGTCCTTTCTTCACACTCTGAGGATTTCCATGATGCCTCTTGCTGTTATGGGTTGCCCTATATTCCATCATAGGTGCCAACTAAAATAGTCTACTTTTCAAATTCCTTGCATGTGAACTCATATGAGTTCCAATTTTCCTCATGTTATTCTAGAACTTCAGCATCAGAAAAAAGAAATGTTCAAACTACTCAACGTATCAACTGTAAGCACCTCTTAGGTAAAATTTCAGTCAGAAAAAAAAAGATCCATTTAACTCATAAGTTCCATTTTAGTTATAAGACAAAGACAAAAAATTTTGTTTTACCTGGCTAGAAGAGAGTTGCACAATAAGATACAAATCACAAGACAGTTAGATAAATAATGATGAAATTAATTTTTTCAATTAAATATCTAAATAATTTGACTTGAAAATTCAACTTATAAGGCATTGAAAGCAAAAACATATGCAAAGTTTATAAACCCATATTTAAAATAAAAGGTATGCCATTGTAAAATTTATTCATACTCTTTCCCTTCTTCTCTCTCCTCTTCCTTTTCTTTCTTTTCCTCTATCACTCCCTTTCTCCCTCTTTTCCTTCCTTCATCTATCCATCCAGTTGCCTCTCTATAGCTAACTCTAGTTTCCAAGGCTAGTTTGAAATTCTTGAGCTCAAACAACCTTCCTACCACAGGCTCCTGAGTAGTTGGGACTATAGACACTTAGCTTTACAGCTGGTTTGATCTCTATTTAAGCGTGATAAAGTTTGACTTCCTGTAGACTGTGGTATTAAAAGAGTAATGAACAGTATAATACCATCCTGAAAGAGTGTACCTTTTTCTTTTCCACACCTGATAGGTTCATCTCCACTTTCAATGAAACAAATTTAAAAGTTTTAGGCAGTAGTTAAATGAATACACAATTTATAGCTTATGTTGATTTTTTTGCACTGAACAAAATGATGTGTTAACTTTATCTTTACTGTGAGTCAATAAATAGCTAAATATCTTGAAATATCCAATGCTTTCATTGAATGCCAAGTTATTGTCATATCATCTACTATGTAAGTGTGTATTTACAAAGTGATGAGGCTTATAATCATATAATTATAAACTTAACTTATGCTCTAGTACTATTCTGATCTGGATTAATTCTAACAAAGGAAGAGTGGCATGATTCTAACCCCAGAGAGGTCAAACAAGGAGCAACATACATGCTGTGGGATGTTCTGTATGGCAAATGTGTTGCTGATTAGTCAATAAAACACTGATTGGCCATTGGCTAGGCAGGAAGTGTAGGCGGGACAAGGAGGAGAATAAAGCTGGGAAGTGGAAGGCTGAGTCAGAGAGACACTGCCAGCTGCCACGATGACAAACAGCATGTGAAGATGCCGGTAAGCCACGAGCCATGTGGCAAGGTATAGATTAATGGAAATGGATTAATTTAAGCTGTAAGAACAGTTAGCAAGAAGCCTGCCATGGCCATACAGTTTGTAACTAATATAAGTCTCTGTGTTTACTTGGTCGGGTTTGAGCGGCTGTGGGACTGGCAGGTGAGAGAGATTTGTCCTGACTGTGGGCCAGGCAGGAAAACTCTAGCAACACATACACATTTACAACTTATCTTGGTTTGCCTTCCATTGATGTGAGAAAACACTATCCAAAGTCAACCTGAGGCAGAAACGGTGTATTTGGTTTACATATCCAGATCACAGTCCACTATAAAGGGAAGTCAAGAAAGCAATTCTAAGTAGGTTCCTGAAGGCAGGAACTGAAGCAGAGACCATGGAGGAATGTTGCTGACTGACCTGCTCCTCATGGCTTATTTATCCTGCTTCCCAGTGCAACCAAGAAACAACTGTGCAGTGATGGCATTGCTCATAGTGGGCTGTACCCTCCCTCATCACTTGTTATACAAGAAAACACTCCCCAGACTTCCCTACAGACCAATGTTATGGAAGGGTTCTCTCAACTAAGGTTACATCTTCACAGATGAGTCCAGCTTGTATCTAGTTTATAAAGAACTAGCCACCACAATGACTTTTGGTTATGCCCCATAACCAGAAGGCAAACTTCTACTGCTAAAGACAATACAGGCCTTTCTCTATGTGACAGCACATAGAGAAATCAAGATAGACTTGGGCTAGCTTACTCTATCATGGTAGCTAGTCCTCAACAGTGCTGTATCAGAAGCTAGAGGAGAATTGTTATCAACAGTATTGCTGAACCATGAATCCTGTGTGCAACAATACCACCAGCAAGGTAAACCTACCAATGTAATAGTTGCAAGTCTGGTATAAGCATCATCAATTTTTTTCTGGTAGGGTTTGATGTGAATTCAACAAGAAATAAGAGGTATTTCATAAATTGTACAGTAAACTTCTTTTTGTTGTTGTTTGTTCATTTCGTTTTGTTTTGTTTTGAGACAGGGTTTCTCTGTGTAGCTTTGCACCCCTCCTGGATCTCGCTCTGTAGACCAGGCTGGCCTCGAACTCACAAAGATCCTCCTGCCTCTGCCTCCCAAGTGCTGGGATTAAAGGCGTGTGCCACCACCACCCGGCCAGTAAACTTCTTTAAAAGTACATGGCTAGGGAGGCCAAAGTTCCCAGTGTGAAAAATATTGCTGTTGTTTTGTTAAATGGGCAAGATGTTCCTGTTCAGTTGCCTTCTAAATGACTATGTTTCTGCACATAGAAAAGTGGTGCTGTCTAGATTGTCACAGAAGCTTCTTACGTGTTCAGTGGTCAGCCATTATGGCAATGACTCACAATTGGTGAAAGAATGGGAAGCATATGATTGTTGAAGGCATAGCCATATTTGTGAAATCTACATCACCCTCTTTAAGACTCAGAAAACATCATAGAAGAAAAGGCTGAAAGGAGGTGAGAGCCAGAGGAGGAGAGAAAACATGACTTCCTTCTGGACAGGGCATGTCTATTTTTTTTCTTGAAGTCATAGCAACAGTGATTGCCTGCTACCTACATGCATACTACATAAGGTTGGGCTCATAAACCCTGTCATGGGAAGAGGAGAGCTTCATATGGCCCTAACCCTCTCTGAAGACTCATGCACAGTTCATGGTTGACATGGAGAAACATTTTCTTCATAAGTGTAGCCTCTGGTAGGTGTCTATGTTCCACTAAATCACTAAACCTACTCTTACCCATGCCATTCTAGTAAATCCTAACAAAAATCATCAGGAAGCATACAGACACAAAGGAAATGAACTTTACAAAACACAAAAGCAGGTCTAATTGTGAAAAGGAAGGAAATTATATGGACTGGAAAGTGAAAAAGAGAGAGTACCAGGGTGTAAGTATGATCAAAGTACATTACATAGATGTATGAAAATATCATAATGAAGCCAATTATTATGTGTAATTTGTGAGTGCTAAAAATATTAAAATTGGATCTAGATATATTATCTAGCTGACTAAAGGGAAACATTTTTAAACTCTACAGAAAAGGAGTCCTAAGGTGAATCTCCAAGAATATGTTTTAAATCCTAAATAACAACCAAAAAAAAATCTACACTAGGAGATCACTGTAACTAAGTCTGAATATGTTAGAATGAAGTCATATTTCCAGTATGATCATTTCATCCTTTTTATGTATTCATTTCTGAATTTTTTAAAATCAGAGATTCTTATCAACATCATCATCCTCTTTTTTTTTTATTAAGGAAAAACTTTAATCATTTCACATACCAACGATCCCCCTCTTCCCCCCTCCTACCCCTCCAGCCTCCCCCTCCCAATCCACCACCCATTCCCTCCTACAAGAAGATAAGGCCTCTCATGGGGAGGTACATTTAGTAGAGGCAGGTCCAAGTCCAAGCCCCCCCCCCCCCGCCTCAAGGCTGTGCAAGGTGTCCCATCATAGAAGTGGGCTCCAAAAAGCCTGCTCATACACCGGGGATGGATTCTGATCCTACTGCCTGGGAGCTCCTTAAGCAGATCATATTACACAACTGTCTCACTTATGCAGAGGGCCTAGTCCAGTCCCATGCAGGCTCCACAGCTGTTGATCTAAATTTCATGAGTTCCCACTAGTTTGGTTTGGTTGTCTCTGTAGGTTTCCCCATCATGATCTTCATGCCCCTTGCTCATAGAATTCCTCTTCTCTCTCTTTGACTGGACTCCTGGAGCTCAGCCTGGTGTTTGGCTGTGGATCTCTGAGTCTGCTCCCATCAGTTACTGAAGAAAGGTTCTATGATGACAGTTAGGGTATTCACCAATCTGATTACTGGAATAAGCCAGGTCAGGCACACTCTCCACTATTGCTAGTAGTCTAAGCTGGGGTCATCCTTGTAGATTCCTGGAAACTTCCCCAGCACCTAGTTTCTTTCTATCCCCGTGATGTCTCCTCTATCACGGTATCTCTTTGCTTGCTTTCCCACTCCATCTCTGTTCCAGCTCAACCATCCCGTTCCCTTATGCTATCATCCCCCATCCCCTACCCTCCATTGCCCACCCCTCCTTCCCAGTTTACTCATGGAGATCTCATCTATTTCCCCTTCCCAGGGTGATCCATGCATCCCTCTTTGGGTCCTCTTTGTTAGCTAGCTTCTCTAGAGCTGTAGGTTGTAGTCTGGTTATCCTTTGCTTTACATCTAGTATCCACTTATGAGTGGGTACATACCATGTTTGTCCTTCTGAGTCTGGGTTACCTCACTCAGGATGATAGTTTCTAGTTCCATCCATTTGTCTGCAAATTTCATGATGTCATTGTTTTTTACTGCTGTGATAAGATAAAAAGGGAGATTATTGAATCTACTTTTAAAAACAACTACTTGTTTTAAATAAAATAAGTAATGAAAACTTTTATCTGAATCTGTCAAATGTTAATGGACTAGACACTGTTAATGTAATTCTTGACTGTATATATTATATATACTTATTGGATATAGTTTTTCTTGTATTAGTTATGAGCTTTTTAAATTTCAGACAAAAAAGGGGAAATGTGGTGATATTGTGTTCCCCAATATATTGTACACCCTAAGAAACTTATCTGGAGTCAGAGAACAGAACAGCCATTAGATATACATAGAGACCAGAAAATGGTAGCACACACCCCTTTAATCCTAGCATTCCAGAGGCAGAGATCCATCTGGATCTCTGTGAGTTCAAAGCTACACTGGAAACAGCCAGGCAAGGATTGGCTGAGAAGTTGGTGAGGTGAAATTAGCTGTGACCTATTCTGTCTCTCTGATCTTTCAGCATTCACCCCAATATCTGGCTCCAGATTTGTTTTTATTAATAAGACCTTTTAAGATTCGTGCTACATCTGGCACCCAACATTCATGGTACGAATTCACTAGAAAGCCACTTGCCTGTGGCCTTGTGGGCCCCAGCTCAGACCTGAGCTACACTCGGCCAGTTGTGGTGGTGCACACTGGTAGAATTTGCTGAAGGAGGCAGAGGCAGGAGGATCCTGAGTTTGAGGCCAGCCTGGGAGGCTTGTTAAGGAGAAGCTGCGGCCAGGGCTGAGCCACAAATAGTGGTGGTGGGACCATGGAGGCAGCAGCTGCTGCTCTGAGTTGCTGACTCCTTCTCATCATGTTGGTGACTGCAGTGATGCTGCTTGTTCAGAGAATTGCCAGGACCATCGTGTTACAAGAAAGCATTGGCAAAGGTCAGTTTGGAAAAGTTTGGCAAGACAAATGGTGGGGAGAAACTGCTGTGAAGATTTTCTCTTCTAGGGAAAAATATTCATGGTTCCCAGAGACAGACATTTATCAGAATGTGATTGCTCCAAACCACAGAGGAGGCACACACATACACACACACACACACACACACACAAAAATCTGCAGGGAACCATGACCAAGCCTAACAGCAACTTTGAAATATTCAAAAGGATGACAGGACCCCACAATGATGATTCTACATGGACTATGAGCAAGGACTTGAGACAAGCCCTACCCTTTTCCATTATGCAGATACTGGACATATGATAGAACTAACTCTCCCAGGACTTGACAATTAACCCCCACAATTTCTTTTCAGGATTCCTTAAAGATATCTCCACCCCCAGAAAGCATGAAGTAATTTTAAGAATACAACACCCACATTCCCAAGAGGTGGGGTGGGTGCTTTTTGGTCTTTCAATGGCTTATGGATAATTGTTATTGTTTACGATGGTTGGTTACAAGTGGTTAATTGTTAATGGTCAAAAAAAAAAAAACTAAACAAAGGAGATTAGATACAAGGTTCTTGTTTTAAAACTGATGAGTAGTACATCATCATCCTCTTACATTTAAAGCGTAAGAATTAGCTGAATGAAACCTCATTACTAAGACCCCAAAACAGCACAACACAGCATCATCATGACTGTTGACCACTGGATGCACAAGAACTAATGTGGGTGCAACCTCCTTTCTGTCATCTGATTGACAGAATTCTCATGAGCTTGCCCTTTTCTTTCTTTATGGCTGTTTATGGCAGAAGACTTAAGTCAAATCATAAATCATAAATACAGTTTTCACAACAGAATATTTTTGTAGTAGTCATGTAAAGGATGTATTTTTCATACTTCTGACAAAATCTCACTTTAATGTAAAAATCACTAATTTAATCCAAAAAATTATTGAATGCATATAGGCTTCTAAAAGAAGATTCACTAGACTGGGTAACAAATAAAATGCTAGATTTAAGGTCTTCTCTGCAAATGTCTGAAGAATCTTTTTAATATTTATTTTCTTTCAAAGTTATGAGAATATATGTCTGTCTCTATGTGCATTAGCATGTTCACATTAGTACTGACAAGGCCAGATTCTGATGAATACCCTGGATGTAGAGTTACAGGTGGTAGTAAGTCACCAAATATGGGTTTTGGCAATGAACTTGGAGCCTCTGCAAGAACAGGGGGTGAGGTTAACTGAAAACCCCTCCATGCTTGCTGATGAATTTTGAGAGTAAAACAGGGCGTATAATATAAGGTCTGCTGTCGGGCGGTGGTGGCGCACGCCTTTAATCCCAGCACTCGGGAGGCAGAGCCAGGCGGATCTCTGTGAGTTCAAGGCCAGCCTGGGCTACCAAGTGAGTCCCAGGAAAGGCACAAAGCTACACAGAGAAACCCTGTCTCAAAAAAAAACCAAAAAAAAAAAAAAAAAAAAATATAAGGTCTGCTTTTACATTGACTTCAGTCTTGTATGAGCTCTTTTTGTCTTTGTGTGAAAATTCTTATGGAAAAATTTATTTATAAAACATTTATTTGAAACATTTGAGTACACTTACCAGAATTATTGTTTATTATTATTATTATTATTATTATTATTTGTTTTATTATTATTTTACTTTTTATCTTTTTTCTGGTTAGTAGAGTACATATGATAGAAAGAACAACAGCATAAGAAGAACCAGAATTCAGGTCTGGCAACATTATAGTACAATCATGGATAGAATCCAGGTCTAGAAACAGTATAGTATAATCATGGAGATCTATATAATGTTAGGAACTATTTACAAAACACTTCTTCTGTTTCCTAATAAATATGAATCACAGTTTTAAATCAAGCATATGCGTGAACTAATAAATCTCATATTCAATGTATGTCTGTTATTTAATTATCATCTGAACAATAATAAAAATTAACATTGGGATTCAAATCCTGACCATCTAACTTCCAGCTGTGTTTGTTAAGTGCCATCCCTCAGAGCTTCCTATAATGCTATGGGTACCTGAAATATTTATATTCGTACTTACAATTGGGAAGTCAAGCAAAGATATTTGTCATAGGTTATTTCCCTATACATGCTTACCTGAGTTCACACCACTTAGATCAATATATTGCCCATAAAAATGCTGAGCATAGCCGGGCGGTGGTGGCGCACGCCTTTAATCCCAGCACTCGCGAGGCAGAGGCAGGCGGATCTCTGTGAGTTCGAGGCCAGCCTGGTCTACAGAGTGAGTTCCAGGAAAGGCGCAAAGCTACACAGAGAAACCCTGTCTCGATAAACTAAAAAAAAAAAAAAAAAAAATGCTGGGCATATAAGGTGATTATTTTGAATAGAGCAGTCCCTGTCCTATGGAATCATAAGAATAATGATACAGATAAATATTAGCTCCAAATTAGGCAGTGAGTCTCTACATTTACTTTTATGAATTTTTTTAGAGAGCCAGTATAACTGAGAAATATCCAGTCCCATAATTTGAGTATACCATTTGCTTAGATTGAATCTGTCATTGGATTTTTGTCATGTCAGGGATTCTTAAATGCTAAGTAGTTTGCCTTTTGGATGCTAAAGAGGCACCAGGTAGAGTCAGATGACAAACAGTGTATGTTGGAATTTCGGAAATATATCTTGGTGGATAAAACTATCCGTGTCACTTTAAACTTGCTACTTCTTTAAACAACTCTGAAAATAAGGCTCAGTTAAAAAAAAACCTGTAATTCAAAGGAAAACCAAGAAAAGTCTGAAATAATGTAAAACAAAACAAAACAAAACAAAACAAAACAAAACAACCAACAACATGGATCCTTCCTTGGGGAATGAGAAGGAACCTGCTGGAGAGAAGAATAAGGAAGCTACTATTCTTAAGTTTCCAGACTATAGAGCAGGACTTCCAGTATGGATAAGTTACTTTGTAATTCTCATCCCCATTATTTTCAGTGTCAAAAAAGTCTTGAACTACAGGTTACTAAAGAGCTCTTACTAAAGAAGTGATTTCCAAATTGTCCCTATCAAGAGATTCAATGACAGAAATATCCACTGTAGCGTTACAGGATAAACTCCACAATATAATACTTTAAGATTTAAGTAAAAGTAGTTCACTGTGTGGATTCAGCTGGCTGCTGAACATGCCTCCCAAAGTAGCTGCTCTTGTGCCTGCTCACTCTCCATATCTGATCCAAATCACCAAATCCAACCATTCTTATCCATGGCCTTTTTGCTGGGATCCAATGCAAAAAGAAAAGCACTCAGTAAATGTTTGCACTTAATCAGTCATGCTTTGGAAAGCTAGCCAGCATGTACACCCATCATCTGTGCAAAGGCTTTATCAGCTCTTAGACAGTAAATGAGTCACTCTGCAAAGCTCTTTCCAGACTAATGGTATCTCTAATTTCTCTATTAGATGGACTAGGGTATTAAGGAGGAAAATCTATGTTATTATGCTCCCAGATAACGAACTCCCCCCAAGCATACATGAGTATAATAGCTGATAAAACCTTGAAAAATACAAGGTTAAAATTCTGTTTATCTGCACCACACCATCTGTATCCCCTAACAGCTTGAACAGGAAGGATTTGTTCCTTAAGCATTATTAGTTTTGCTAAAAATCGTCCTTGTTTTCACTACCCTGAGGAAATAAATGGCATTGTAAAAATGAAACTGCGCTTATTATAACCTAACCTATGGACCACTTTTTCAAAAGCAATTTGGTCATTTGACATCGTTTTCTTCCCAGTGAGAATAAATAGAAATATGTGGTCTTTTCCTATTCAAGTTCAGCTTGCCCTTTATGTCAGCTTTTCCACCATATTATTTTATGAGGGAGTGTCAGGTCATTCAAAACATAATTGGTTTAGGTGTTAAAAAAATCTCTTCATAAATCTTTCCTTTACTAACCTGTCTAATTTAATATTTACTATTTTGTTAACTTATCATTCAAGAAATCAAAATGGTGATTTCCTTTGAGAGATGCTAACTAACAAATGGTTGAGAGGCCTGCTATGTGTCCTAATAATTTACATATTATTGTCAGTACTGATCACACAGTTGCATTTCACTGTATGAAAAGTCAGCAAGCTCAATATATGAGTTTTATTTCCTTTTTGTGGAAATGTTATATTTTAATGAAATTTACTGAAAGAGGTTTATATGTATGTCTCTCTCCCTCTCTACGCCGCTCTCTCAGTGTGTGTGTGTGTGTGTGTGTGTGTGTGTGATAGAGAGATAGAGAGAGAAAGAGAGACAGAGACAGAGAGAGACAAGTAGTAATATATAAAGTGTTTGTTCAATAAAAATATAATAACATGGAAATGCACGTTTGCTGAAGAAGATGAACATATTTGACAACTTCCTAGACTTACATTTTAAGAAATTATGAAATACAGTGGGGTCTTAGCAACAACTAAAACAAAAAGATTAAAAAGTTATTATTTTAAACTAATTATTATTCCCCAAATATGCTTCTGTGGTATCTTTTGAGAACTGTGATTGCATACAAATATCTACATGGATAGTAAATTATGAAGAGGAAAATTCAAAATTTTCATATACCGTATGAATAATCATGTATTCATCAGAAAAGTGATAAGGAGCACTGCTACATTACATAGTTAGGCTGGTTATGAAGGACTGTTGGTGAAAGTTTCTTTACAGCTTTAATAACCTGAGAATTTATGACAGACATATTCCTGAGTGCTTTTACCTTGGCTATAAAATAGATGACACTCCACTTTAGAATGTTGTTAAAAAAGCAATACATTCTTTCTTTATTAAGTATACAAGTGGCATTATTAACAATGAGTTACATACCTCAAATTCTCCAACTTACTGTTAATATGACAGTTTATTTAAATGCTTGGTTATATACAATGTACTCTCTGGCCCCATGACAGACTTCATAAAACAATATCTTTAGTTGACAAAAAGACACCGTGAAATACACATTATTAATAAGAATTTCAGATGCAGTTTTAATCAGGAAAGTTTCATGAAAACTAGGTTAGATTGTAATTTCTTTTTACTACTTCACTGGATAGAAGAAAATTTAAGTACACTTTAATTTTAACACTCCAAGACATGAAAGTGGATAGTTTTTTGCTAGCAGAGCCAAGTGTTTGATAATTTCTGCAAACATGTTGGTGGCTTGATTGTTAAGTAAAGTGATTTCCTCAAGATTGAGTAATAGCAGAAATAATTCAGGAGAGTGGACATATTAGCTATAAAGATATATTATTTAGTTACATAATTTCTGTCAAAGAAATAATGTTTCTGAACTAAAGCACATATATTATGATTAAAAGTTTATATTAATCTAAATTCACACACACACACACGCGCGCGCGCGCGATGAAGTTATGTCAGTTAAGTGGACAATTCTCTCAACAAGAGTTATAGATTATCTTCAAACACCCCAATACCAGGCATGAAAACCCTCTGCTCAAGTTGCTGTGAGGTAGTTCAACTGAATCCTAAAGCAATAGAGCAAATGCTGTTGCTCTTGCAGCTTCTAAGAGACTCAAGGTACATCCTTATTGCTAAATCTAACTAGAAAGCCTCCTTCCTTTGGTCTAGCCTTCATAGTACCATAAAATACTATAAAAGCTTCCAAGAGATGGAAGAAATCAATAGTGCTAATCTGAAATGAAACCTATGAACTGCAACAATGGTCACTATTATTATATATTTCTTTTTTTTTTTTTTGGTTTTTCGAGACAGGGTTTCTCTGTGTAGCTTTGCGCCTTTCCTGGGACTCACTTGGTAGCCCAGGCTGGCCTCGAACTAGCAGAGATCTGCCTGCCTCTGCCTCCCGAGTGCTGGGATTAAAGGCGTGCGCCACCACCGCCCGGCCAGATAATAGCCTCTTGAGCAAGGTTCTAAGTTTAGCCTTAGTACAATCTTTCCACAAAGAGACAGCTGTGAAACAAAAACTAACATTGTATATTTTAGTTCTATTTTTCCTTTTAAAAATTTTCTTAGAAACTTACTGGTAAGCAAGCCAGGGTGTCCCAGTGATTAAAGAACACTCCTGGTCACAGGTATACTTCTGTGGGAAGTTGGTGAGTGCCATTTGTAGTTGGAGGTTTCTCTGGTCCAGCCAGGGCCTGCAGCTACTCAGCCACAAATAAACACACAGAGACTTACATTAATTACAAACTGTATGGCCTAATAGCTCAAAGTTCTTGATAGCTAGCTCTTATATCTTAAATTAACCAATTTCTATAAATCTATACTTTGCCACATGGCTTGTGACTTACTGATATCTTTATATCTTGCTTCTCATAGCAACGGCTGGCAATGTCTCCCAGCTCTGCCTTTCTCCTTCCCCTCTCTCTAGTTGGAATGTCCTGCCTAACCTTATTCTGCCTCACCATTGGCCAAACAACTTTATTTATCAGCCAATCAGAGCAACACACATTCACAGCACACAGAATGACATTCCCATCAGGTTACCTCACTCAGGATGGTATTTTCTAGTTCCATGCAAATGGATATTTCTATATAATCAGAACTTACTCACACTTTAGTTAGCAGGAAACAAATTCTGGAATGCTGGAAGAAAAATTGAAGATGCATGCCGACATAGATTTATCAGAGCACATATTATCCATGTATGCATGCACACATAGCTTTATCACAGCATATATTATCCATGTGAACACGCACACAATGCTTTATCAGAATACATATTATCCATGTATGCATTCACACATAGCCTTATCAGAGTGCATATTACCATGCATGTATGCAAGCATAGCTTTATCAGAGTACATATTATCCATGTATGCTTTACTGGTAATAGCAGGTATGTCCAGAAGACATGGGTGTCCAGGAAGGAGCACTGGGAGAGAACCCAGTTACCCTCTTTCTCATTTCCAGAATATTCTATAAGGAGTTGTGAGCAAATACAGTTAATCTGGGCACACAAGCATATAGTGAAAAAAAGAATCATTCCTTATTTTGACATCAAGGCCTGACAAAAAGTCTCAGCTAAACAGTTTGTAGTGATATATATATATATATATATATATATATATATATATATATATATATTTAAAGAAGTATTTTTTGTTTATGTATCTTATTACATGTTTTCTTTCAATAAGAGTAAAATAAATGGTGTGTCCAATTAAACTAACAAAACCTTAGGGAATTAGTTATTCTAAGGTATGTGTACTACATGATACAACCAAGAGTAAGATATTCTATATAGGGACATCCACTTAATATTCATGAGAATTTTATTTTGTATTATTTATTTTTATTTTTATTAATATTTTTATTTTATAATTAATGTAATTTTGCATATCAGCACGGATTCCCCCATCCTCCCTCCCCCCCAACCCTCCCTCCCAATCCACCCCCCATTCCCACCTCCTCCAAGGCAAGATCTCCCCTGGGGAGTCAGTCCAGCCTGATAGACTTAGCCAAGTCAAGTCCAGTCCCCTTGTCCCTATACCAAGGCTAAGCATTGTCCCAGCATAGGCCCCAGGCTCCAAAAAGCCAGCCCATGCACCAAGGACAGGTCCCAGCTCCACTGCCTGAGGAATTTTACAAAGAGAAAAAGTCTAGCTCAACATGATGGAATACACATTTAATCCCAGCACTTTTAAGGCAGAAGCAGGTGGATTACTGTGAGTTTGAGGCTAGCCTGGTTTATATTTTAGGTTTTAAGCCTGCCAGGGTAAGGCCGTGTTTATGAAAACTTTTTTTTAAGGTACATATTAATTTTCAAATAGATTCACAATAATTTGTAGTACATTTTATGTTTTTTATTCTAGCATTTATAGAATGTTGAATCTTGTGAATATCATATAAATATCATACAGCAACTACATATACACTAAACAGTAATGAACTACCTAATTTGAGGAACTTATTTTTTCATGCTAGTGTGATGAATATAAATTCAACCAAGTTGTGCCTACAATTCATTTCTATTTTGCTGTGAGATATTTGCTCACACAGTCAACCCTGAGTTTGCATTGGCATTAATTAAATGAAATCAACCTTGAGTCAAGAGGTGGAACCAGCAACCAGTTGACAGAAACCAATCATAGAGAGTAAGAGGGAGTCTGGAAGACAGATAGAGAGACACGCAGGAAGTAGTGTCAGGAGGAGACTTTGAGTGTGATGGTCTTTTTCAGTTTGGCAGAGCAGAAGGATGCTTTCTTTCTGAGACATTTGTGAAGAGGGAAGGTCAGCTAGTTGCTCATCAACCTCTCTGAGACAGCAGATTTTCACCCCAGACTCTGACTCCCGTGTCTTACGGACAAAGAGAAAATAGAGATTTAGTTAAAGGTATATTTGGTGGCAGCAGCAGGAGGCAGATCCAGTGGGATATAAATGTCCCCTGGGCACACTGCCTGAGAAGCAGGCCAGTAATTGTGGAGACACAATTACTAGCTCAAACAGCAGTAGATTCAGGTGCAGCCACTGCACCAGTGGGGGAAAAAGAAACATTTTGGAGCCACAACCTGTGGCTCGACCAACCAATTGCCACTGCCACTGCTTGTGGGTATTCCAGAAAGTGGGCTCCTGTGTGCTGGAAGGCACCTGAACTTGGAGCTTGCCAAAGGCACTGCTGATGCTGAAAAATTGAGAAGTCAGTCAATTTGGTGAGATACCTGAAAGTCCTTAAGGAGAGAGTTAAATCATATTAAAAAGAAAAATCTTTCCCACATTAAGAATGAGAAATATCATAATGCGGGGAGTTGGATCTCTGTATAGTGCTACTGTGGGTGACTTGAAAATGGAAAAAAATAAATGAAAGGATATGATGTGGGCTGCCCATCTGTACACTGTGAATGTGTGTTGCTGTCATTGGTTGATGAATAAAGCTGTTTTGGCCTATGGCAAGACAGGATAGAGCCAGGCAGGAAATCCAAGCAGAGATACAGGAGAAGATGCATGGAGTCTGGGAGATGCCAGCCAGCCACCAAAGGAGCAAGATGCCAGCAGACCAATAATGTCACATTCACATGGCAATACATAGACTAATAGAAATTGGTTAATTTAAGATGTAAGAACTAGTTAGTAATAAGCCTGAGCCATTGACCAAACATTTATACTTAATGATTTAAATGATTATTTGAAAATGGCTGTGGTGAGTACCCTAACTGTCATTATAGAGACTTCATTCAATAACTGATGGAAGCAGATGCAGAGATCCATAGTCACGTACCAGGCTGAGTTCCAGGAGACCAGTCAAATTGAAAGAAAAAGGATTCTATGAGAAAGGTCATCAAGATCATGATGGGGAAACCTACGGAGACAACCAAACCAAACTAGTGGGAACTCATGAACTTTAGACCAACAGCTGTGGAGCCTCCATTGGACTGGACTAGGCCTTCTACATAAGTGAGATGGTAGTGTAGCTAGATCTGCCTAAAGGGTCCCCTATCAGTAGGATCAAGATCCATCCCTGGTGCATGAGCTGTCTTTTTGGAGCCTATTACCTATGTTGGTACACCTTGCACAGCCTTGATGCAGGGGGAGGGGCTTGGACCTGCCTCTACTGAATGTACCTGGCTCTGCTGACTCCCTATAGGAGGCTTTACTTTGTCAGAAAAAGGAATGGGGGTGGGTGGGTTGGGGAGGCAGGCTTGGCAGCAGGAGGAGGGAAGAAAAGGGGATCTGTGTTTGTTATTCAAAATGAATAAAATATTTCTTAATAAATAAACAAAAAGAAAAAAACACTATTGATAAGATATAAACCTTACAAAGACTTACTAATAAAAATAAGAAAAATTTGACTGATAATATATAAGCCTTGAAAAATTTTCCTAATAAAAATAAGAAAAATACTCATATACAGGCAGAGGAATTTAGACAAAAATCTACCATCTCACTGCATGATGAAACTGAAGAGGTGTGTCCCAAGATTATTAGAAAATCAACCTTAGTTTATTCAGTTGCTATACAAGAGTGACTAGCAGATTATAGGCACTCCTGTGATTATGCAGAAGCTAAATGGAATCCTATAAAAATATTAGATTTGAGGAGATTTAAGGAAGCTTTTTCATATTGTATACATTCAGCCTATGTGAAGCAGAAGTTAAATTCATGGGTGACTCAGAACTGAATTATCCCCAGACTGAACAGATTTAGCTACAGTAATATTGAAGCTGGTCCTCAGTTACAATGGTGAACATGATGGACAGAGGAAACTAGAGTCATAGAACAATGAAATAAGGCTAAAGGCATTAATATTTCCCAAGATCAGCTTATATTTATTTTTATTTTACCTTTGGTTTGAATAAATCTTATTTGCAATGTATTTATTAGAGATTTGGGCTAATACTAGATTTTGGCCCTTATAAACAGTATTTCTAGGAATATTTATCAAAATTAGTGTGAGTGAATAAGTGTAAGTTTATATTTCTTTCAAGCACATACTAGTTAATGAATTAAATGAAAAGAAAAATCTACAAATATGTGAAATGAAATAGCAGTTAAAAGAAAGATTAGTTTTGTACATATAATATGAAACAATAAAGGTCTGAAATTAGTAAACTAATGTCCCCCTAACATAATGACAAAATAATTTTACATTAAAGACAAAGCAATAAAAAACTGAAATAATAATTAACAGTTAAATGAAGTATAAAGCTGAATCAATAAATCCTTCTTTCTCTTTTACCTCCTATGATATTTATTGATAGGCAAAAAAAATAAAATAAAATAAAGTGAGGAACTGTCACTATGAGGTAACAGAGATCTGACTGTTATATAAAGTCTTATATAAAGACTCAAATATTACATTCAAGCTCGAAACAAACATAACCAAACAAGGAAAATATAAAAGAAAGAGAGAGGGAAGCAGTGATGTGGAGAAGAATACTAGGAGGGAGAGAAAGATGGAGGTAATCAAACACGAGAATAAAAATACTTCTGCAGAAATTTCTAATACCGTCACTGAATAGAATCACATACAGTCTCATATTGACAGTCCATGGGGATTTTTTATTTGGTCTTATATACTGAATGGGGAAGGGAATAATGGTGGATGAATTTTTAAAATTAAAATAAACATTTATGTGGGTTAAGAAAATTTATCATAAAAACTCCAAACCTCGGAGAGAAAGAACCAAGGTTTCTTTTTCAGAGTTTTGGTAACTTTCTATAATACAGAGAGAAACACAATAGAGATCTCATTTAAATCTTTTTGTGCATTTGCTTTCATTAATTCCTTATATACACTAAATGGCTCAAAGTCAGTAATCAAGGAAGTCACCAACACCAACCAAAACTAGGCATCTGTCTGTATCCAAGTGCCATGTTGATGATGTGAGAGGAAGATGATTGATTCAGGAAAAAGTTGGATTTTATAAAAAAAAAATTAGTTCAGTTGAGCCTTTGAATACTTTATTGAGCTATGAGGATATAGCATGGGTGGGGAGAGTTTTTTTCTCAGCAAACCTTGGCCTTCAGAATCTCATTATGAGTTAGCAAGATTTCCTAACAGTGTAACACACTGCTGTGCAAATAGATTCAGCTAATGAGGACCCCAGGCTCAATGAAGGCCTTGCAACTGACTCAGTTATCAATAGCTGCCCCAGAACAGGACAATGCAGCAATATTATGGAATCAGTGAACTAGGCTATCTTTGATTCTGTGTTTCTTTAAGAATATTTTTATGCAACCATTTAATTCTTGTAGTGTCCCCAAACATGTGAAAACTGTCCCCAAGTAGTGTTTACCTGATTTCCTTTTTATTTTCTATAGTATTTTTTACATTTAAACAGCTAAGTGCTACAATTGATTATGCTCAGTGATGAAGGAGGACATTAGATGAAATGGCAAACTTTTCATTTCATCCCATACAGATAATGGAAAGTATCATAGCAGCGCCTAATAACACATTCAACACTAGGGCCAAACATGCAGAGAACACAAGCAACAAGGGCGAATGAGATTCTAATGAAGTCATTGAAATAATATCCTGTTGTGCTGAAAAATCAAATATCTAATTTGATGTCTTTGGCTTTTCCTCAGCCTGTACATAGACACCTTTATAAGGAGAAACACTATGATAAGGATAATCCAGGAAACAACTAGCTAGCTATGAGAAGTTTGCTTAAAGAGTCAAAGCCGAGAAATGTTTCACTTCATTGTTATCTGTCAGAAATCTTAAAAAAAAATTAAGAACAGATCTTAATATTCTGGAGGCAACTTAAAATATGGATACTGAGGTCCCAGATGATGATAAGAGATCCTCAGAAGGCTGCAACCTATACTCCCGTCCGTGTCTATGAAGAACTCATCAAACTTACTTGTCCCATAGTTACCCTGATTTATCTACAGCCAAATATGTACCAGGGCACAGCAAGTTAGAGTTAGTGAGATTCATAAACTTCAGTCTCAAGGAAATAGTTAATGCCTCCAACTCAATTAACACAGATAAACTGTGCTGTGCTTTGAAACTGAGACTGCTTCAAAGATTATGTTCTGAAGGCACCGGGGATAAGTTAGAAAGTAGACCTTGATGTGGGGTGGCTTGGGAGAGAGGGGTGGGGGTGGGAGGAGGGGGGATCTGTGGTGGTATACGGAGTGAGTAGAACATTTCTTAATAAAGAAAAATGGAAAAAAGAAAAAAGAAAGAAAGCAGACCATTGAAAGGACAGAGGTGTCCCGTTCTGTAAATATTTTACAAAGCTCATCCTTTTGTTGAAGACCTATCAGGAATGAGAACTGAAATAGGCTAAGACCAGACTACTAGAATGACCATAGTATTCAGGGCTGAAAAAAAAAGTCCTGCTGGGAAAAGTGAAAATGGTAGTGGCTACTCATTGGAATCAGTCAAATATATATTTGCCATTCATGAGAGAGATTTTCTAATTATGGAAAAACTGAAAACAGCTCCATCAAGTGCTCCTTAAAGACGTTTTATGAGCACCGTCTTCAGCTGGATTAGGTAAGGATAGTGGTGCATAGGACCCAGTCACTGACCAAACATTAGTGTTCTAGGAACACATTCATCCTCTTTATGCTCTCATCAGTCTTGGTGAAAATCCCTCCCCACTTTCAGACTTTGGAAGCACAGACTTTTTTTCTGCCTTCCTCTTATCCACACTGATTTCTTGGGCTAAATGTACACTTTCACTCCCTCCCACCCCCAATAAAGGTCTCAGAACCATGTGTTGTTCATTCTGGACAAAACTCCTCCTTGAACTCTCATGTCTTGATCGCCCAGTTAACCAACATTTGCTTTTGTTGTGTCTAGCCTCAATTATTCCTAAGTCTTCTAAAGCACCTGCATATCAAGACAATCCCCAGTGATATGCCCACTAGCTAAGGTAATTTGGAATCATTTGAGACTCCCTTGCGAGGTAAATATAGACTATATCAAATGATGGCTATAACTTACTAGGATACCATCCTTTTTATTTCTTGTCCCAGGAAGAACTGCTTATATATCATGGGTTTAGGAAAATATTTTAATGAATGAAATAAAGGCAACACATTCCTAGCTTTTAGGCCATATTCCTTCTAATTTATGTACTTGTCAGCCCCTGCTGCTTGCTAGCCTTCACTCATCAGGATTTTACTGTATTCCCACAGACACTTTTCATGCATTTTTTCTGGGTTTACAATAAATCAAATTCTCAGGAGCGGTCATAAGAAAATACCAGGAAAATACCAAACTCAAAACAAGGGTCATTTTATAATATATCAGACTAGATATCCTTAAATATCAGGAGTAATTGAGAATTTCCTTTGGTCTGATCTCAGGGTGAAGTCTTCACTTCAATAATACCTCAAGAGAATCAATCCCCCAACACACCCACATATAAATAAGCCTCAGAAAGAATAATTGGATTTTATTTGTTAAAAGTAGTAGCTGACCTCTGAAACAATGAAATATAAGTGAAAAAAATGACAACATAGGTCACAAACTTTTTTCTTTAAAGTAAAAATAAATTGAATTATACAGTTAGCTGACATTATATTAGAGAACATAAAGTGTTTTGTAATAAGAATTACAGTCTTCAAGAGCTATCCACACATACACTTTATAAAAAAAAATTGACCTTGTGAAATCTAATAATAGTGGTCACTGCCTAAAACATGGATAACAAACTACTAAAGGAAAAAAAAAAAGAGAGGGTTCCTTAGGTATTATTCCCTCTAACCTTCAAAGGAACTGAGAATTAAATTCCTGATTAAGATGAACTACTGAAGCAGAAAAAGCTGAGTACCCCAGGCACAACTTAGGATGTGACAGAGGTAACTAGGTATGAAGACCACTTGATCTCTGTCTCCGCAGCTGAGGATGCCAACGCTCCATGTGTGACCAGCATCTGGAGCGCTAAATACGGGACACTGAAGGGTAAACCTGGGAGTCGTAAGGCCACATTAAGCGTTAGATGAGAATTTTCTGAAGTATTTTATCTTTCATCTTTTTGGAAAACTACACACATTTAAGGGCTAAAGGGATGACTACCTACCAAACCTTCTTTTTTCTAAGTCACTCTCTGTGTTTTAGGAGCTGACCAGTAGCTATTAGATTTATCAGGTGTGTTTTTTGTTTGTTTGTTTGTTTGTTTAGTTGTTGTTGTTTTAATTTTTTGCTAGAGTACCTTCATGGCATAGGGAGGCCACTGTATATCTATGGCTTTTACTATAACTCCAAAATCAAAACCTCTGTTTTTAAACAACTGCAGTATTTGTAGGGACTGCTGGAGTGTTATAAAGCACAGGATACATGTGAGAACATAACTGCCATGATGTTTCGATTTTAATGTCACCATTTCTGGTAATGTTTTGCTGTAGCTTTCAGTTATTCTTAATCATCCATTCAAGACATCTTGATTTTTTTATTTTTTACTGACTTGGTGACAGTCATCAAACTATGGCCTACTGTGTAACCTCCAGACAATTATTACACCCATTTCTCTTCATTATCTTAAAACAACCAGTTACTCACTTTTTTCTTTCCAAGTTTTGTACTCTGATAGTATGAATAATTTTTCTCCACTTTAACAAAAACCTCTGCTAGCATAGTGGGCCTCAAAAGCACACATACTTTAATGAAAGAATTTAAGAACCTTAATTCTTCATTAAAATAGCAAGATGTACATTGTAAAATTATAAGTGAGGGGTGTCATTTTTCTTAATTAACTTTAAACAAAACCTGCTTGGATAGTCACTACAAGACAAGTAAAATAATCGAGGTGTAACAAGCTTGCAAAATGTATAAGTTTAAATTTCAGGTACAGGTTTTCCACTTACTTTACCTTTAAAAAGGTGAAAACATACATACAAGTGTCATTATAAGACTGATAATGCTATATTAAAATTATATATGTATGTATATGCATTCATGTAATAATAATGAAAAAAAGAAGCCATGAACTTGAAAGGGCGCTAGGAAGAGTATATGGAAAGGTTTGGAGAAGGGAAAGGAAGGGTGAATTGTTATAATTACACTATAATCTCAAAATACTTTTAAAAAAATAAGTATATTAAAATAAATATTTTAAATAATTATTTTATTTTTAATTATGAATATGTGTGTGCATGGCTCTATGTGGATATGCATAAGAGTCCAGTTGTCCATGGAATCCAGAACAAGGTGTCAACTTTCATAGCTGGAATTATAGGTCCAACATTGATTCTGGGAACTGAACTCAGGTCCTCTGCAATAGCAGTAGGTAATCTTTACTCCTGAGCCATGTCTTCAGACAATCCCCCTTCCCTGCACTTGGTATGCTAGCATAGTACAATACTCAATATTCACATTTAAACATATATTTGCGTGCATATATATGCATATGTGTATATATGTGCATATATATACATACTGTATATCCATATCTTTAAGGGTATTAAGAATTGTTGATAAAAGGTGCATATCACTCTATACAAGCTTCTGACATATGTTAAATATATGCTGACATTGGAAATTGCAAAGACACATTCAATTTTTACATTCAACCAGCCTTATTAATTGTAGTGCCATAAAGTGGCATTCCTGTGCGTGTACTATTACCAGGACCTCAGCCTTTCCACTAAATTGATAGACTGTCATTAACTTTTTTTTTGCAAAGGTCTTCACCATGAGATAGTGAAAGTCTCATTAAGTTGTCTTCTTTCATAACTTAATGGAGTGAGTGCTTATGATAAGGATCTTTAAAGATTGTTAAGACGTATTCTCCAGTTTACCCGTAATCACTGGGCCTTCCCAGTTCCTTCAGCTCCTGTAGATATGCCCCTGTCCCATGCTTCTGTCAGTCCTGTAGATAGATATGCCCCTGTCCCATGCTTCTGTCAGTCCTGTAGATATGCCCCTGTCCCATGCTTCTGTCAGTTCTCCTTTAGGTAAGAGGGACACTTTTAGAAAGTTTCTGGCATTACAAAACATTCTTCTTCCTGCTGCAACTCTCCCAAACTCCCACTATTCAAACTATGCAGCTGAAGGACAAGACTTACTGTAGTAATTAGCTCAGTTTGGGGAGACTCTCTGACCTCAAAGTCCAGTCGGCTGGACACGCAGTGTCCATCCCCAGCATCACATTTTTAGCCGTGTTGAAGATTGAATCTTTATTAGGCTTTTACAATATGCACACAGGTTCTTAATATCCTTTATTTTATTAACACTCTTGTTACTTAAAATGACTTGTCCATTTCTGCTTGTTAACTGTAATAAACTCCACTTTCTGAAATCCAGTATTTCCTATGACTTTCAAGTCCACGGGAACAATTTCTGATCTTTTTCAGCAATACGTTACTTTTCAAATATTTAATGCCTAATTTTTGTCTGGAAGAGCTGTGTAAATACATTGTGCTTAATTTATATGCTTATTTTGTTTTGCAGGCCATACAAGAGTCCAAACTTTTAACGTCTTAGTTTGCACTTTCTGAGCTAATCTGAATGCTTCTAATGTTGTAATTTCTTAATGTGGGTGACTATTTTATCATAAACATCACAACTGCTTGTGACTCTGGTCTCCTATGGATCTTCAGCTCTGTGCATCACCAGTTTATCAAGTACTTGGAAAGCCATTCTTCCTTGATAGGAGTTAGATACAACAGGTTACGTGATAGGTCGTCAGCTCACACTGAGTCTTATGTGAAATCAGTTGCCAACTGTGTTGGCAATGTATGCTGTACCTCGTGAATCCTGTGTGAAGGAGTGGGACAAGAGACAGAGAGGTGGGACAAAGCAGTATCTGCTTCAGTGTACTGAATAGCCTTTCCACTCTTTCCAAAAACCATGACTCCATTCTCTCTAATTCAATTCTTTAACAGTCCTAAGGCTGACACATTTAAAACTTTCAGAAAGAGTGGAGAAAGAAAGAGATGGGGGGGGAGTTGAGAGAAGACATGCAATAAAACATTTTAAAAAGGAGTCAGTAAATAAAAATTTTATGATCTTAAGAGGTTTCTTAAGCTGACAAGATATGGTAAATTTTAAGTTAATTTGTAAACATAAAAACTTCACTAGACAACTGTGTTAATTTCATAGGAAACTACTAAAGTTAAAAAATGTAGAAACTTAAACATATTTACAAAGGACTTTCAAGAATACTGAGGCTCACCAGTCAGAATGGGGAGAAATGTGTAGTGGCATTGTCAGAAATGATATTTTGTCCCAAATTTGTTTAACAACAAAATATTGCATCCCTACCTGTGAAATGACTATTTCCCTCCATTTCTGAATGAAAGGCAAATATAATAACCAATAAGTAATGTGCTGTTTTGTTATTTTCTCTAATTTGAAATAGTCCTTGTTTGAAGGAAGAAAGAAGATCATATGACTCAGAAGGCTAATGAAACTTAGGAAGCACCGAACTCACAAAATGTAAAAGGGTATAGAAGTCCAGATAGCATAAAGATTCAGAAACTAAGATATGAGCAATAAGTCATTTCTCAGGAAGAGGACTCTTTTGTGGAGCTATCTGTAAATAATTCATGGAAGTTCAATGATACATCTTTCAAGAGTTGTCACTCATTGTAGGGAGGATTTTCAGTGATCCCCCCATACTTCTATAATCAACTCCAATACATTTCTTAATTTACTAAGCTAGACTTGAATAGAATTATTTATTTAATCTACCTTCAGCGCCCTATTTGAGGTGAATAGATATTTGCTATCTATTTGAGGGAATATATATTATTCCCTCAACACTATGAAACAGAATTGACACCCAGAGAGTGACTAATAGAACTTGAAATGGGTTTGAATTGCATGGCACCTGTAGTGAATTTTAAGACATGTACTGAGATTGACCCCCCCAGAGGTTGGAACATCCATAGAGGAAATCTTGATTTGCTGAGACTTTCCCTGTGTGATATGAGATGTTATACCTCCTGGCTAAGGGTCCTGCATGTTTTCTGTTCTGGGTGATAATTCATAGAAGAGATTGAGCTGTATGAGATTAAATCATCCTCAGGAAAATATTTAGGATCGTCTTCCCTTACATGGTTTGGGGTAACAGACCTTCTTCCTATATGGCACCCGTCATGAAACAATGATGATATCTGCAAATAGTTTGTGGACTTTAGAATGCCTTACTCACCTGAAAATGAACATATGGGATGGGATTCTGAACAGGCTGGGGAGACAGCTGTGTTTCTTTTGTTGTAGGTGATAAAACATGCAACCGAGGCTTAGTTCTCGGCCAAGAAAGAGGTTGCCCATGCAAGGGAGGAATTGCAGAGTGAAAAAACAACAACAACAACAAAAAAAAAAACATGTACAGATGCTCTCCTCTGTATTATTATCTGATTTTGTAGGACAAGTTTTAAAAAGGGAGAATTACATAGAGGCTTTTGGCCTGCTACTTTTTTACAGCTGCTGAAACAGAGCACACAACTTAGTTCTGTGCCCAAAAATGCTTGCTGGGATCCAAAGATCTGACACCAGTAAAGGTTGGGTAGTGAGGAAATATGGGAGCTCATTAGGTTTCCTAGTGGCTGTACTCAGCAGGATTGCAAAGAGGTTGATTGGATCACAGCCTGAGTACTAGGTGTTTGTAAGGGTCTACACTTGGCTGTAACTAGCAAGAGGGAGGTCCTTTGCTCCTCCCCTTGGCATTGTTATAAATAGTCCTTTGGAATAAAGCTCTGGGCCAGTGGATAAGGATCAAGGATCACCTGAGGCTATCATGTGTTTCTCTGTATTTCTCTCCCCTCTTAATTTCTACCTAAGTCTCTTCTTACTCATTCCTCAAGAGTCCCTGGGGTAAAGAAATGTGGGAGCTGGTCCCTCACAAGGAGGGAAAGAGTGAAGAAGATATGATAGAAGAATCTCTTATGTCTGATTTTATAGAGAAGAAGGGGCAAACCCACGACTTAGTGTACAGACTAGACCTCAATAATAGTTCAGCACTGGAGATGATAAGAATCAGGAAATATGCTACGTCTGTATGACTTAAATTGAGAGGGGTGGATTTGAGGGAAGAAAGGAAAAAAAAACAATATTATAGCTTGCTTGTGAAGCTGTGACACATGGGCACGAATGGGATAATGTCTGGGTGCTATAGAAATAGAGAAACCAAGCACCACCGTGAATATTTGTTTCTCTTTGAGACAAAGGTTGCATAATCTGAAACAGTATGAGGGAAATCAGTCCCTGATAGACTCATTTATCCAAGTCATTAGGGACAACTGTTTGTCAGTGGATGAAATGTCAATGAATATAAGAAATAAAAAAACAAAATAGAGAAAGGACCGGTACTAGTGAACTATCTGGGCATAAAACAGGTTGTGTTTGATGACGAGTTTACCAAGTTAGATAAGAATGCACTCACTGGATATTTAAAAAGGAAATTAATTCATCAGTAAGCTCAGGACTGGCATGAAACTTGAATGGCTTAACTATCCCAAATTGTGGAACCAAGTCTTCAAAGACTGAAATGGATCTATTGTGCATACAATTTATCTTTATAAAGTACCAAAGCATTAAGGAGATGAAAAGAAGTTGGGGATAGTGAGAGGAATCCTTATGCTAAACTGCACATTTCCTTTTTTTCTCTCAGTGATTTATTTCTATTTTCTTTCATTTTATAATTTCTTACTTCCATAAATAATAAAGTATATATATGTGTGTGTGTGTGTGTGTAGGTCTAGGTCTGTTTTAAAAATTTAAAATGCAATGTTTTATTTATTTTGAACCAAGCCTAGAGGGGAACAGAGCAATCATTAACTTCATCTATTGATAAGACAAAAGAAAAAGTCTTTAAACTTTTGTGGTAGTACAACAGTTTACAACCAGGTACAACCTGGTTGATACAACCAGGAATTTTGCTCACTTGATTAACTTCAGAACAAGTAGCTAAGTTAGTATAATAAATCGACCCCCCCACACACCTCAGCATTTGTATATTAATTTGTAATTTATAAAATATTGGCCCTTTTACATTGAAAAATTTCCAGACAAACTATGACAATATTTATCAACTGTCAATGTTAACATAAAGTTGAGCCAAAAGGCATTTCTCAGAAGAGAGAGAAGGCATGAAATAATATTTAAGGTTAGACCGCTGTTTGGATGCCTAGTCACCAAATGCCAGTCCTATCTGGATCTGAGCCATGAATAAGTCAGTATCTACAACAGGTAGTTTGCTTTGCGTTAGTGACAAAATTCACTGGCAAACTA
Organism: Peromyscus eremicus; assembly: GCF_949786415.1. Classification (NCBI taxonomy): domain Eukaryota; kingdom Metazoa; phylum Chordata; class Mammalia; order Rodentia; family Cricetidae; genus Peromyscus; species Peromyscus eremicus. Next base: position 25,945,507 of record NC_081428.1, on the reverse strand, counting down.
GATGAAGGCACCATTTTCAGGGTAAGGGAATGAATAGATGAATGGCCAGTGCTTTTATTTTTACTTTAATATTTCTATTAACACACATAACTGTAAGTCCTATGCCTTCCCACTCTTCCCTAAGACTGAAATGCCACATCACTTATAATAAAACTATGATATAAACACCCCAATGATAAACAACAATATTTAGCAAGTTTTGATGATATTTAGCTCCTGTTTTCACAGGGAATTCTGGAAAAACACACTCTTTTTAACTGCCTTTTACTTTATTAAATTATTTTTTATGAAATGATGATAATTTATTATTTTTGAGACTCTGTTACTACCTATTGTAATAAAACTATCATTTTATGAATAATCTACATTTTTTTTGATTTTTTGATATTGTATTTTTACATCATTTTCTTCTTCCCTTTCTTTCTTCCAAACCCTCCCATATGCTCATCCTTGCTCACATTCAAAGTCATGGCCTCACTTTCCATTAATTGTTTTACACACACATACACACACACACACACACACACATACACACACACACACACAGGACACTCACACACACGCATGCAAGGACTCACACTTCCCTAAATACATACGCACAACGAGCTCAGTCTGTACAATATAACTTATATGTACGTTTTCAGGGCAGCCATTTGGTATTGGACAACCATTTCCTGCAACCTTCCCTGATGAAGACTATTTCTCAAGCTCTCAAGATCCCTTAGTTGTCTGCAACTCTCTGTGCAGGGTGAGGCTCCTTGTGCTCCCCTCTCCTGCCTCTCCTTCTGCATTAGCATGTCTATCATTGTCCGTGGTCAGCTCATCTTTATGTAGTCATGGTGGTGACATTTTAAGGGGGTAGCTTCTGACTTTCTTAGGAGACATGGAAAAACCCTTACTCCTTTGGCTCTTAGCATCTTTTTGCCTCTTATTCTGCAGTGATCCCTGAGAATTAGGTATGGGAGTTGTGTTGTAGTTGTATCTCTTGATAGTGGCAAGCAATATATTGCTTCCAAAACAATATCTTTCAAAATCTCTTTTGAATGTGAAGCCCCATTGTGCTACTTATTTAGCAATACCTTGTCCCTCAAATGATGGTGTTACTTGACAGGCTAATTAGTTATTTTAAATTAAAAAAATAAATAAATTTAAAAGTATAAAATGTAGCTGATTCATAGTAGGAATACAACAGTTATTTTTAGCCAACCCTATTTTATAACTTCACAAGACTGTTTACCTAATCTAGTGGACTGTGGACTGTCTGTCACCATCTTGCCTGAAAGTGACACTAGAGCTTAGGCTTTAGATCCATGTGTATGTAGACTATTTCTAGAACTAATTATTATTTTTTTGACATGGTAAAATTTGAAGGCTGTAAGAGAAAATAATTGTGAATAGGTTGAACTAATAAATGCTAAACATTACACTTCTAAATTCTAAAGATTTCTTTAAGACTTAAGAACACACCAAGTTAAAAACTTTAGAAATGGTCTTTTCCACACCCCTGTCCTCGTTTATCAGGTCAAAACACACAAAGATGAAGCATCAAGCAAGTCCAGAGGAAACCATGTCAGTGGAAGCTCTGAAGTGTTTCTAATAGAGCTTTATGCACTCTGAGTTTGAGTTACAGGGAGGTGGACCGATGGCTCAGCAGTTGACAACACACTGCTTTCCCAGAGATCTGATATTTTTTCCCAGAGCCGTTGTAGGCAGCTCACAACCTTATATAAATCCAGGTCCAAGGGACCAGATGCTTCTGCCCTCCATCGGCATTTGAGTTAAGGTAGACACACTTACATACAGATGTATACATTTATACATAAAAGAAAATAATACAAATAAATCCTTAAAAGAGTTTGACTCATTTCACCATCCTGTAATAAAAATTTTACTGTCATAATATTACTTTTCATACATACTTTACTGTAAGTCCCTGTAAACCAGGTTAATTAGCACATTTACAGAATTTCAGGTGTGGTGGTTTGGTTTCTTAATTATGTTAACCTTGTCTTAGTAGAACTTTCTAGAAAGTTACTTAAGGCATGTTTTAAGACATTACAATTTTATGTACTGTTTTTTAACACTTTTTGTCTTTATGAAATATGCCCTTTAGTGAAGACATGAGACTGCAGTGACAGAATTCATCTTGAGGTTGATGGAAACATTCTGGCACTGTACAGCCCTTGGTTTAAATGATTTATAGAGCCACTAAGAATTTATTTAGAGCAGAGGTAATTGATTTTATTAAGAGGCCTGTTAAAAATCAAGTGCTATCATTTGCTAACCTCAGGCAACATTTCACATCAGCATGTACCATGCCTTGAGGCCAGTAACATTATCTTTAATATAATATAATAATGTAATGGAAGTCCATATAGGCTATTTGTTTTTCAAGAAAATGGATCTTGTGTAACAAGTGCTGATTATTAATTTTCACAATGCCACTTTCATATACCCCAATTATAAATGACCTTTCATTTAGGGATTAATTATCTATACTTTGGCATTTTTGTGATTGTTTCTATTTTCCTGGGCTACTGTTGAATGTTGATGGCTGTCTGCTATGGTTCGATATTCTTGTAAGAATGTGACAGGGAACAGCTTAGTACAAAGCTAAATGGCATCAGTATCCCAGGGAGACTAAGCAGCATATTGGCTAAGGGCTGGGAAACAAGCAGGAGTCATAGTGATCTCTGCCACAGAGAATATATGAATTATAGTGGAACAGGGACATCTGGCGTAGGGGAAGGCAGCGAAAGTTAGAAGAGAAATGAAAAAGAAACGAGGTATCTGAAAATCGTATTAAGATTTATTCAAGTGCTGTGCAAATCACTGCTGGCAAGCGTCACTTTCCCCCAGACAAGAAACTGAACATGTTCACTTTCAGGCAGTTTGGGTTAAATTATACTATATAATATATATATATATATATTATATAGTATATATATTATTATTTATATATTATATATATAAAATGTAACTGGACAAAACCGATATGTCAAAATTAAAATTCATAGATGAGGAAGCAATTACACAGAATATTAATTAATTTCTTTACCTTTTCTGAAAATTTTGTTTTCACATTAAACATATGATGAAAACATGAATATTTGACATTGAAATGAAAACTTCTTGGCAGCATAAATAAGTAGGAATACTAATACTAAATAACTCACATACGGAGGGAATGTTTTATATTTTAAAAGAAGGTTTTTTATTACTTTGATCTTTCAGCATAAGCATGTTTCTGCCTTTATTCTCGTTGTATCTTTTGGTAACACTTAGAAAACCCAAGATTATATGACTATGTGCCATTCTCCCACTAACATATAATTTTTTTTGTAGTGAGAACTAGCCTGAATTTAAAAGCTAGCAATGTTGTACATTTTTGTTCCAAAAGGGAAAATATACTTGGTAATCCTCTAGAAAGTTATATATTAGAGTCCTCCAGAATTTAGAATTTTGAATAATAGCTTAGCTATTTCAGATAAGTTCCTAGACTTACAAATGATTAGAACTTCAGGAATGATTTAATGATGGTTATGTGATAACATGACAAGTTGTACTATCCTCATATTAAAGCTTATTGGTATACCTAATGTAGGATTAAAATGCTCCATGTGGTGCCCAGTGGGAACAGTACTTACTGTGCATGCATGAGGACTTGATACCCAGTCCTCAACAACCACCTTGGTGGGAGTAGAGGGGCATTCCTGTGTGGGATCACTGGACTAACCAGCTGAAACACAGAGCTTCAGGCTCAGTGAGAGACATCATCTCGAAATATAAGGAGAGTGATACAGAAATATACTGGAAGTCAATTGCTGGCTTTCACATGTGCACACACACCAGTAAGAGTACCAGCACAGTCACATGCATAATAGGTACAGCACACACATCACACACATTCACACACACAAATCCACCCACACATGTACATATGTGGTATACCACACACATGCATGTGTACACACACAAATACACATGCACACATGATACATCATACCCATGCATGTGTGCATACAAACACATTCATTTATGTGACATACCACATATATGCACACACATAACTACACATACCAAAAATACTGATTCTTAAAATTTTCCCTAAATGAAAAAAAATGATTTTGAATTCTAGACAGTTGTCTCTGAAGGGTTAATAAAGTAGGCTTTATATTATCATATTGAAGAATAATTTTATATATCATAAATTATCTATCATTTACATTTAGATTATATCTAGAGAACTTAATACTCAATCACCCAATCAAGTGTCGCTTTCCCTAGAATAGTCATTTGAATCTTACAGTTTTTGAGAATAAATATAGTAACAAATGTAATATATATGTAACATATTATTCAGTTTCTGCCATTTATCTATAGCTAACAAACAATGGGATATAAATGCAAACACTTGCAAGTACTTGCTTAGTACTTGATATATGTGTGTGTGTGTATATATATATATAATTTCAAATACATAAATATGTGTGTGTTCAATGTAACTTAAATATCAAACCAATCAATGTATAATAAACTCAAAATACTAAATTATTATGAGGATTGTAATGAAACCAGATACAAACACCTGGTTGCATAATAACTTGAATACTGTCTCTGAAGCAAACTATTGAGTATAAATGTTTGTTCCACATCTTCTTAGCTGTGTTACCTGTGTGAGGCACTTAAACTGTTTTTCTCTAAGTTTCTATAAAATGATGGTTAAAGACAAAGGTTAACTGATTTAGCTATGTGGAGTGAATGGTTGAAGGTCCCATCCACATTCCACATAGCTAAATCACTGTGTGTAAATCCCCTTGTTCAGTATATAGAAATGGAGCAATTCATAATTTCCACTATTATTGCTCTATATGACACACCTGTGCATTACATAGCTAGACAAAAATACGTTTTCTATGCTCTGAATATTGGCATTTCCTCCAAGTTAAAACATTTGAGGCTTAGAATGACAGTGCAAACTCTGGGGCCTTTGGAGCTGTGGTGGTTTGAATAAGAATAGGGTCATAGATTTGAATGTCTGGTCACTAGGGAGTTGTGGCCTTGTTGGAATAGTGTGTCTCTGGGGATGGGCTTTGAACATTCAAATACTCCAGTGCTAGGCCCAGTGTCTCTCTTTTCCTGCTACCTGCAGACCAAGGCATAGGACTCTCAGCTATGTCTCCAGCACCATGTCAGCCTGCATGCTGTCATACTTTCCATCATGATAATGGATTAAACCTCTGAAACTGTAAGCCAGTCCCAATTAACTGTTTTCCTCTATTGTTGTGGTCATGGTGTATCTTCATCACAATGGAGCATTGACTAAGACAGGGGTTCATGCAGACAATGCCTACAGGAACTGATCAGGGCTCTTACATAAGAGGGTGAAAAGAGTTGCCTTAATCTCTGTATGAGTCACTTTTATTGTTGTTGTGACAGAACAGCCTCCAACACCTAAAACAATAAACTTGTGGAGAGAAAGGCTCCTTTGGAAAAAGATAAGTCTGTTGATGTAAATAACACCCTAAATGTTTGGGGAGTAGTCAACTGTTTTCTGACTGGATTTAATCCCCACTCCACAAGATGGTGGTCATGCTTAGTAATGTCTACTGGGCCCAAATCCATTGCCTTGCTTGGTCATAGCCCCAAGGGAAGATCCTACTACCATTACTCTGCTTAATGAGCAGTATTAAACTTCCCCTTAAATATTTATTTTTATTCTATAAATTTGTGCAGTTGTCAAACCTCTTCATAGAAAATTTATATAATAGATGCAATAGATAGAAATTAATATAGAAATACAACTGGTCAAGTTCAGAGAATAAGAGGCAGGGAATACTCCTGTCCTAAATGGGATACTTATATCACATGCCCTACTCCTAAAGATCTGGACAAAACAAATAAATTTTAAGAAAAACACCTTCTAAAACCTAATGCCTTAGATTAGAATATCAATGCTATTCTAACATAGAATGGTTTGGAGTATTGAAGAAGACATTCTGGTTTTTTGTTATAGCAAGACTTATTCTGTACTTTGATTGGTTAGTGACTTCCAAAGATCTCAGTTGTCTTATTTATAAATAATAAAACTAACCAAGTTCTCTGAACATGACCAATTCTGAGTTTCTGTATTAACGTTCATCTACTGCATCTATTACATGAACGTTAATATAATATGTAAACTTTCTATATCTGAAGTAGAAGCTGTGCAGTGACTTTGGTGAAATTTAAATTCTATTAAATATTATCTCTAAAAGACCTAAATCACTATGAACACTATTGTATTTATAACAAACTATAGAAAATATAGGATTGTATTATTGTTGCGGGATATTTGAGCAAACTGTGTGAAGATGTGTTGCTGTTTTACCTTTCCTGTCTAAGGCATCTGATTGGTTTAATAGAGAGCTGAATGGCCAATAGCAAGGCTGGAAGAGGATAGGTGGGACTTCCGTGCAGAGAGAGGAACTCAAGGTTAGAATCTGGTGTGGCAGGAGATGCCAGTGAAACACTGAGGAAGTTAGACATTATGGAAGATAGGTAACAAACCAAATGTCAGAGTGTAGATTAATAGAAACAGGTTAATTGAAGATATAAGGGTTAATTGGGAATAAGCCTAAGCTAAAGGCCAAGCTCCCATGATTAATAGGTCTTTGAGTTATTAATTGAAGGCTGCTGGTCTAAAGAAAGGACAAGAAAGACCTATTACATATTATCATATTTATATAGACACTAAAGTGTAGAGAATCATATTTGTCCAAATTATTTTAAAGATAATGTAGTTTCATTCTAAAGACAAGTGGAATTTAAATGGTCACTGTAAGCTCATTCTGAAATTATTGTGTCTAAATAAATGTCCATGAATTGCCAATACGACCTTATATATCATAGTCTCTGGTGAAAAAAAAATGGAGAAAGGAAGCTTCTTCTCCCATATCATTGAGTAATATTACATAGGTGTAGAAATTAACTGTGCTTTGGATGCAGGTGTAGTGGTGGGTCTACTCCTACTGAAATATATGACAGCAGGAGTCCTGCAAGACTGCATGACCACTCTCTGATCACATGAAGTAAATTACTGACATGAGTTACAAACAGTTAACAATAATCTGAATATTTCTCATTGGCTGTATACACTATCTTCCACCCTCAAGCCAACACATATTCACTGGAAAGCACGTGTGATAATGCCTGCCATAATGTTGTGACATGTTTGAAACCTCTTAATGCTTGCTACAGAGATGAATGAAGTTGAGTTATCTGGGATGCGATCCAAAAAAATCTGGAGAAAAAGAGTAGGAGGATTGTGATAGGGGAAGAGGAAAATTGAAATCAAGCATATTGAAAGAAGTTGATATTCTCTGAGCACAACTAAAGCTGATTATATCATGGAGACCAATCCATGTAGTTTTACAATATTAACTATGCATATTTCCTAAATAAACCATATGTGTTTCTATTTCTCTTATACAGCAGAAAACAATGACAGGTTTTGTTCCAGCTTATTTTGAAGTGAGAGATGTTTCTACATGTATTGGAATTCAATGTCAAGTGACTTATATATAACAAAAAAAACCCACAAATGTTTCTACTTACATCTATTATGAACAATAAGAAACATATCTAAGTACCACATCAGTATCTGAGTGTAAATGTGTGACATTAGACAAATACAATCAAGTTTTAACCAACTCAAAATAATAAGGCTACAGTTACAGAGATCAGTTTTAAGTTTGTTCTTATCAGAGATAAAACACTATAATAATCTTAGATGAAAAATTGGTCAGAAATCACAAACACAATTAGTATTTTGTATATTATGCAATTAACTCTAACTAGTGCCATGTATTTTACACATACATGATACCAGTCAAGTATACATTTAATGAATGTATTAAGGGGAATTCTAATGTCAAGGAAAGGAATAAAATTATCAAAAGAGATTGAAGGGGAAGTACAAGGACAATGAATAGTGCAGTTATGTAACGTCTAGATGACTAGGTAGGTAAGTGATAGGCAGCTTGATACACATCAGTTCTTACTCAATATCTATATTTCTATACCATATTATGTGTCGCCCATCATTTTGTTTTCTTTTTCTTTAGTACACTACATTCTTATCATATGTAATTTTCACTGAAATAAAACATTGATTCATGGTCACTTGACACTGAATAGAAAATAGCAAACATCATTCAAATACATTGTTTCTAAAATTACTAATTTAAAATAAAAAAGCAGGATATAAATTCAGGAGTGCTCTTTTGAGTTTTCCAGTTTTCATAAAGGAGGAGAGATACTGAACAAAGGTTAAATGGTCTTCTAAGGGTTTGTATATTAACCTAACACATGACTATTAGTAGTAATAACAAAATCACACTAGAGCTCTATTAATTTAAAATGATATGTTAAAAAATAAATAAAATGATATGTTAAACCTAAGTTATAAATTTGAAATGTTTGTGTAAAATCTCTTAATTAATATCCATGGGATAATATAAATATTAACAAAATACAGGAAAGTACTTTTCAGAATCAAGCAAACTAGTGTTTATTTAAAAATTAATTTATTCTTTTTCTATCAGTAAAAAGAAGTAAGATATTGAAGAGAAAGAGATGTAGAACCAACTCTGAAAATTCTATAGCTGGTGGGTATTAATCATCAATTTAAATTAATAAGTTATTTTTTTAATTTTACTTAATATAATCCAGTTGATGCAGGCATTTCAATTATGATGCAAAATGACAACTAGTATTTCTGTTACAAGGCCATCATCAAAAATCTAAACTTGTGGGCTGGAGAGATGGTTCGGTGGTTAAGAGCACTGATTGCTCTTCCAGAGGTCCCGAGTTCAATTCCCAGCAACTGCACGGCTGCTCACAGCCATCTGTGATGAGTTCTGGGGCCCTCATCTGTCCTGCAAAGACACATGCAGGTAGAACACTGCATACATAATAAATAAATAATTAAAAAACTCCTAACTTGCTAGTGTTTAAATTTTGAGAAGTAATATATGATTTTATACTAATATTACATATATTATAAAATTTGAGAACCAAAAGCTAATTGAGTTTTCTAATGATAAATCAGCAATTGATAAATAAGATATATAAACATAGAAGACAATCAATGTTATTGTATTTTTAATTTTACATTAGATTTTAAAGAAAATTAAAATATCAGCCCTTTAAAAATATTACAACGTAAAGCATAAAGGATTAAAAAGTAAACAGTATACTGAATTGTTTTTACATGTATCATTTTATATATCATGATTACATTACAAAGATAGTGACTTTGCTCGATCTCTCATCGTTAGAAAACAACAGGCTTTTGCCTTGTCTTTTTGTGTCTTGTTTTGCCCTGTTTGGTTGTTGTCTCTTGAAGGTGTGCTCTTTTCTGAAGGGAAATGGAGGAGAGTAGAGGGAGGAGAAACTGTGGTCAGGCTGTGTCATATGAGAGAGAATCTATTTTTACTAAAAGAATTCGATAGATAAATAGGATAGATAATGGAATTACTTTCTCTGAATTTGTCAAATACAAATGGACTAAACATTGTTTAGGTATTTATTACCTGTATATATCATATATAGTTATTGTACTTTTGTATATAGTTTTTCTTATGTTATAAGCTTTTTTTCTTTTTTCTTTTTATTAAAATAGAAAAGGGGAAATATGGTGATATTTTATTTTGTACTAAAATGTTATTTGTATGTTAATAAATAAAGTTGCCTGGTGGTCAGAGCTACTAGCAAGCCATAGGAAAGCAGGACGGTGGTGGTGCATGCCTTTAATCCCAGCACTGGTAGGCAGAGCTAGGTAGATATCTGTGTGTTCAGGGATACAGCCAGCATTGGAGACACACGCCTTTAATCTCAATACCAACCATAGAAAACCTGGAGGTCTGTACAGACAGGCAGTGACGAGGCAGTCATGTGGTTGGGTTTACGACCAATGAGAAGGCAGAACCAAAAGTCTTTATAAAGACTTTAACACAGGAAGTAGCTCTCTTTCGGAGAGGTAGGACCACCGCAGGACGAAGGGTAAGGTTTTTGCTCTTAGCTCTCACCTCTTGGCTTTCTTCTTTGCATTGGTTCTGTGTTTCTTATTTAATAAGACGGTTACATCTACAAATATTATTAGATTAAATGTGTAAACATAAGAAAACTATATCACATAGTAGAGAAAAATTATATTGACATATAATTTCCTTTATTATGTGTAGTGTGAAGGTAATCTATCACTATAGTTGTTCATTTTTCCTTTTAAATCAAATATGTTGTAGTTTATAATTCTTCACATAAGCATATTCCCTCTGTATACCTTACCTCTTCTCCTCTGTTCATGTTCCCTTAGTTTACTTCCCCAGTCTAGTTTCATTTCCATTCTTGTGTAGTTTATAATGCATGGTTTTATTTAGAAATATAGATTTGGCATTCATGAATGAGAGAAAACCTGTAGTATTTGCCTTTCTGAAACTGGCTTAATTTGCTTAGTAGGATTTCCTTCAACTGCATCCACTTTTATATTATAGTTTCTCTCTTTATTATAGCTGATGTAAATCATCTTATTTGAATCTGAAACTGTCAAGAAGCTCATGCTATCTCTGTTGAAAGTATTTAGTTTATACTACCATAAGTGTCACTTTAAAATAAGTATTTCAAATTTTAATGTGTAAAGATAATATTTCACTGATAAATATTTCATAGGCTATTGTGTATATTTTAAAGAACATGAATTTTCTCATGAGGACTTGGAAGTTACCCATTTTATAGGGGACATATTCCCCAGGGATTAGGTTGGACTGTGGTATTTAAGGAAGCATTAACACATTATATTTATTGATTCTATTAGGAAATATAATTCTACTACTAAAGCAAGACAACATGAATAGAAGTAAAGCATGTGCTTACATATTGATGCTCTTTGAGATTTTTACATCATAGAGATTCCTTTTTCATTTATTGAACATTTTGGCATTCTAATATTTTACCTGGAAATATTAGAACTTAAGAATTGTAACAATTACAGAAGAAATATATTTTATTTATTTTTTATGAACTCAGAATGATAGCATCATGCAAGTAAAATTGTCAGGTTTTGAATTATCTACTTCAATTACAACTTTTAGTGTACAAGTATAAAAGCTTTGTATGTAAGAACACATAGAACAACAACAAAAAAAGTTCATTCTTAAAAGGAAGTCATTAAGAAAGAAACCCTTTCAAAGAAAAATGAAGTGAGGCTGTACATATATACTCATCAATATAATTTTAGAAAGTTTTTAATCATTTTTACAATGAATATTGTTTTTCCTTTGTTTTTCAAAGACCTAGGTATTCAGAAACATCATGGCACTAACTCTGTCATGAATTTTTCTGCCACTATTTTGTCTCCTATGAAACTGATAAAGAATCTGCTCTCTTTATCAATATTTAAATCTGTCCTCTGGCAACTTAATATGTAGTTGGACATTTTACAGTATCAGATGCTGAATTATTTAATCCCATGTAATAATAAAAATAAATGGTAAGGGCTAGCTAGTTTTGAAGAATAGTTATAACGGAAAGAAAATAATTGTCTTACATGACTAGTACAGAAGTCAAACACACACACACACACACACACACACACATACACACACACACACACACACACACACACACACACACACTCATATATGCGCCTTGACCTTCATATACTTTAGTGGATGCAGAAACTCACAAGGTCTTGCAATCTCTGTAGATCCAGTCTTTTGTTGTTTTTGTTGTTATTCCACATTTCAAATAGAGTGGGACAAATAAGGGAAGGTCAAAAGGAGGACAATTTAACAAACGAATTCTCTGAGAAGTTGAAGAAATACAAATAAATGAGCTAGTAATTCTGGATGAAAAACCCACTGTACCCTGATGCAGGCTGGTTCCACACCTCGCCCAAATAAAATGTTCCATGAAGTGTAGTATGCCAGGATTATTGAAAGATTATCTATCAGTTTGCCTAAACAGATAAATATTTAAAAATATTGTTACTAATAAAAAACAAATTTTCCATTGATGGATATGTTTCAAAAATTGGATCAGGTTTTTCAGAGAAAAACAAATAAGAGTATGATAGTTTGAGGATAATAATTTTCTTGGATTGACTAAAACATACTATATTCTGTTCTTTTTCAAAAATTTGTTTTACATTTTTATTTATTGATTGTGTGTGAGTATGTGCATGCATATTCCATGACACACCTCAGGAGACCAGAAGACAATTTTGGGAAATTTGTTCCTTTCTTCCATCTTGTAGATAAAGTCAAGTTGTGGGGCTTAGTAGCATCTTAACCATCTGAGCCACCTCACATGCCTTAGGTTCTTCAGTGGAATGAAAATTACCCACAAGTGAAATTTTATCATGATAAATTAGCCACAAGATAGTCAACATTAAAATACATTAAAATATTAGTTTTATTTTGTTCTCTGAATTTATTTTTGACAATAATATAAATCAAAGTACAAGATGTCCTAGCACTGGACTAGTTTTCCTTTTAAACATTAAATTCACTTGTATTTGAGCCCTATAAAAGACATAAAAAACTATGCATGTTCATGTGCTACCATGTGATATTCTAATACATGTATACAATGTACTGTATTCCATAAGACAATGTATAACTGCATCCTTAAATATTTGCCAATATCATATGGTGCAAACAAGCAATTACTTATTTAAGCTTATTGACATATCATCTACATAATAATTATCTACTAATTCTCTACTGTGCAATATGAGGCCAGAATTTCTTCTTGTTTCTAACAATATTTTGCATTCAAAGTGTGTGCATCATTATATCTTAAATGTATTTTAATATTAATTCATGAATTTGGAAGTTAATATTTATCCTTACACTTTGCTCAAAGTAAATAACAGCTTAAAATCAAATCAATGGATTTCAGTGCCCACATAGTCAAAGAATTTGGTAGTAACCTTCAGGAGTTTACCTGAGTTGTGGTGTGCTTGAGCCATTTGTAAAATGTGATCGATATTGAGGTCCTTTCTATAGCTCAGATAGCAGGAGCTTGAATTCCTTCCCATTATGTGGAGTTCAACATCACATTTTTCCAAGTTTCTTGATCAAGCTATTTATACTTTATGTATTTTTTGGTTTGGGTTTTTTTTCTTTTCTTCTCTTTTTTTCTGTAACATTTTCCCTATACTGAAAATATACTCATGTTCCTTACTAGTCTGCTTATAGACATTAATCCTGCAATTTATTTATTTTTTTTTATTTTACCTGCAATTTTAATTCCCTTTCCTCAGACTTCATGCAAACTTTGTTCAAAATGTGTTGATTTGTAGAAGACATATTAAACATGTCCATTTACCATCATTCTGAAAATAAATCCTCATATTTCTACAAGGAATTTTCAGATGTCGTCAGCTGCATGGTAATTGAAATTACAAGGAAGATTTCTACTTACAAAAGCCTCATTCAATTTACACAGTTTTACTAGGTTTCTGAATTAATTATATGGATGGTATTGCATTTAAAGACATTGCATTCTTAAATGTAACTCACAATCCTAAGTCTCATTTGGAAATTACTTTTCTTATAACCACCACATCTTATGTGAAAATAAATTTAAGATGCTTTAAATAATATGCTAAGAATGTCAGTGCTAACAGATATTCTTAGCAGCTCCATTTTCTTTCCAACGTAGAGACTGTCAATCTTCACTTTTGGCAGAGATTCTTTGCTAATGTAGTCCTGATTTAAATTAGTAGGAGTTTTTCTTATCTAGTTTTTGTTATATTTTTAGTTGTATCAAAAGTTATAGAGGCAAATCCTCAATAATTTAAAAAACTTTTCACATGTCAAAAATGATTATATATTTTTTAAAAATGATTTTTAAAAAATAATTATATATTTAAAATACTGTAGAGAAGTTTCTTGTACTTATTAAACACTGGCATTTAAAAATAGTTAAGGCAGGTTCATAATTGAAAAAGCAATTCAGCTATGCACTGAATTATTGAATTAAGAGTATTAAAATCATTAGTACCAAATTAAACATGAAATCTTTGACTACTTAAAAGCTGTACGACTCATCTGGTTCAGTTGACGGTATCATGTATTAGAAATGGCATAGGTAAGGAAAAAGCTCCTGAATTTTCAGAGGTTGTAAACTTTTCAAAAAGATGAGGCATTAGTGAATTACTTCTTCATTTGATTTAGGACAGTGAAACTCTGCATGAGTAAGCGATTAACCCAGGGTGCCACATCTTGAAAACAGCTGAATCAACAGAACCAGGGGCTTTCTTCTCAAAGAGGAGCGGGTCCTGAGGATGCGGCACGGGCTTTTGTGTATAGCTTCTCTAATCCTTATAGAGAAGTGGAACCTGAGGACATGTGGTGGTTTCTGTGTATATATTTTCCCCTCTTTTTTAATGAATAAATAATTCAATTCATTTATTTGTTTATTTATTTATTCTATTATTCCGGGTGCTGTTTCCCCTCCCCAAGCCCTTCTCCAGGCCCTCCTTTGTTCTCTGGCCCCAATCCACTCCTCCTCTCTTTTTGTTCAGGAAAGGGCAGGTCTCCCATGAAAATCAACAAAGCAAGGCACATCAAGTTGCAACAGATTGAATACCTCCTAATGCATTAATGCTGGACAAGGAAACTCAATATGAGGAGTAGGGTCCCAAAATCCAGTAAAAGGGTAGGAGATTGCCCTGTTCCTGCTGTTAGGAGTTCTAAAAGAGGCCACACTATACAGCTGTAACAGAGTGCCTAGGTCAGTCCATGCTGGCTCCCTGGCTCTCAGTTCAGTCTCTGTGAGCCCCTATGAGCCCAGGTTTGTATACATACTTTCTAATCCTGTCACGATGTGCTTTTCTCTGTCAGTATTTCTTTTTATACTCAAAACTCTCTGTTAGACGCTAAGGCTATATAGTTAGTGATATAGTGTGCCTATAATTTACAAGATACTGTTAGTGTATTGCTCATTGTTGCACTAAAATTATCGTTGTTGATTTTGTGAAACATTTTATATTCCTGCAGGATCGTAGTCTAGGTCTTCTGTGATAGAACTTTTATAGGGTCAAGTCTTATTGAGTATTTCTGGAGTTCAGTGATTTGTTCAGGGAACATTGAATAGACATGGGTTACTGATGAAATATGAATGTAGCTAAAGTTTTCGTGCCTGGCCCACAGTCAGGACAAATCTCTCTCACCTGCCAGTCTCACAGCCGCTCAGACCCAACCAAGTAAACACAGAGACTTATATTGCTTACAAACTTTATGGTCGTGGCAGGCTTCTTGCTAACTGTTCTTATAGCTTAAATTAATCCATTTCTATTAATCTATACCTTGCCACGTGGCTCGTGGCTTACCAGGATCTTCACATGCAGCTTGTCATGGTGGCGGCTGGCAGTGTCTCTCTCTATCAGCCTTCCACTTCCCAGCTTTATTCTCCTCCTTGTCCCGCCTATACTTCCTTCCTGGCCACTGGCCAATCAGTGATTTATTTATTGACCAATCAGCAACACACTTGACATACAGACCATCCCACAACACATGAAGAATGTATAAAGAATGTAATAAATATCAGATTGATATCAAAAAATTATGGGTCACATCTGAAATATCTGTCTTACCTATGTAAGACCTTGGTTTAGTTTTAAAACATAATTATAATTAAGAATTAAAAGCTGCCGGGCGGTGGTGGCGCACGCCTTTAATCCCAGCACTTGGGAGGCAGAGCCAGGCGGATCTCTGTGAGTTCGAGGCCAGCCTGGGCTACCAAGTGAGTCCCAGGAAAGGAGCAAAGCTACACAGAGAAACCCTGTCTCGAAAAACCAAAAAAAAAAAAAAAAAAAAAAAAAAAAAAAAAAAAAAGAATTAAAAGCTTTGTGGATTTCTGTGGGCCTCTCTAGCACTTTGCTTCTTCCTATTCTCATGTGGTCTTCATTTACCATGGTCTCCTATTCCTTGTTCTCCCTCTCTGTTCTTAATCCAGCTGGGATCTCCCTCTCCCCAAACTCTCTTTCCCTCAATACTTGCCCTTCATTACCCCCACTCATGTCCAGGCTATTCATGTAGATCTCTTCCATTTCTCCATCATTGGGTGATCCCCGTGTCTTTCTTGGGGTCCTGTTTTCCAGGTAGCCTCCCTGGTGATGTGAGTAGCAGTCCAGTTATCCTTGTTCCACATCTAGTATCCTCCTATGAGTGAGTACATACCACGTTTGTCAGACTGCTGGCAATGGTCGAGAGACAACCCAAACTGACCTACTCTGGTGATGGGATGGGCAAACACCCTAATTGTCATGCTAGAAACCCCATCCAAAGACTGAGGGATCTGGATAAAGAGATCCATGGCTAGGCCCCGAGCGGAGCTCTGGGAGTCCAATTAGCGAGAAAGAGGAGGGTTTATATGAGTGAGAATTGTTGAGACCAAGGTCGGATAAAGCACAGGGACAAATAGCCAAACGAATGGAAACACAGGAACTATGAACCAATGGCTGAGGGGTCCCCAACTGAATCAGGCCCTCTGAATGGGTGAGACAGTTGATTGGCTTGATCTGTTTGGGAGGCATCCAGGAAGTGGGACCGGGTCCTGTGCTCATTGCCTGAGTTGGCTGTTTGAAACCTGGGGCTTATGCAGGATCGCTTGGCTCGGCCTGGAAGGAGAGGACTAGACCTACCTGGACTGAGTCTACCAGGTTGATCTCAGTCCTGGGGGAGACTTTGCCCTGGAGGAGATGGGAATGGGGGGTGGGCTGGGGGGAAGGGGAGGGACCGGGAGGGGGAGAACAAGGGAATCCGTTGATGATATGTAGAACTGAATTGTATTGCAAAATGAAAAAAAAAAAAAAAAAGAATAAAAGCTTATTTCTCTTGCTTTGTTGCTCCCTGGTCCTGCCATGCTCCTTCTTTACTTAGCTTGTTTTTGCAGTTACTAAAGGATATGAACTCACATCTAAAGATTTGGAGCTAGGAGCCTAAAATGGGAGAGAATGTGTTATGTTTGTCTGTTGCATCTGGGTATCTAACACAATATGTGATATAATCATTTTTAATTCCACTCATTTATCTGCAATAGACAACTAAAAAATACTGAGAAAGGGAAAAATTGTCTTCCCCAGAGAGCAACATACCAATTGGCTATCCAATAGCAAATAGTTAGCCCTGAAAACATCCATACAAGTAACATTTTATAGACTGAGCAGCTATACTTATGTATAGATAGAAAGATAGATGACAGATAGATAGATAGATAGATAGATAGATAGATAGATAGATAGATAGATAGATAGATAGATAGATGATGGATAGAAAAAGGGAAAGAAAAATAGTTCTGTATGCATGTATGTAACAACAATTATTGAAAAAAGAGACCATGAATTTGAAAGAAAGAAGTTAGGGGCATATGGAAGGAGCTTAAGTAAGGAAAAGGAAATGGGAAATGAAGTAATTATAATATCTAAAAATAAAATAAAATAAATATTTTTTAAAATACAAGTTTAGTCTTTGCAAATAAATGCTATTCTAATTTCCATATGTTATATATGGCTGTCCTTAAATTATGTCAATAATATATTCAACATATTATTTTGCTTATATAAGGGAGACTGGAATATAATCATAATAACTTGATAATGTTGTGTAGATCTACAGCATCCATACATAGTTAGAATGGTATTTAGAAGTAATGGAATTCAATTTTTTAATTAAAAAACTTCCTGATGGCCAGGCGGTGGTGGCGCACGCCTTTAATCCCAGCACTCGTGAGGCAGATCCAGGCGGATCTCTGTGAGTTCGAGGCCAGCCTGGGCTACCAAGTGAGTTCCAGGAAAGGTGCAAAGCTACACAGAGAAACCCTGTCTCGAAAAACAAAAAAAAAACAAAAAAAAAAAAACAAAAAAAGAAACTTCCTGATTTATCTACCGTAATCTTTTTTTAGGGGCTCTCAAAAGGATTTTGAATTAAGAGATGTAATACTGAAACTGTATTGAAATAGTTAGTTTTGAGGGTTTAAATGTTTATATTGCTTTTATGTGTATGTATTTTGCATGTATCAATGTATGTATGCCATGTGGAAACATTCCTGGTGTCTAAAGTGGACAGAAAAGGATGTCTGGTCACCTGAAACCAAAGTTACAAAAGGTTGTGAACCACCATGTGGGTAATAAAAACTGATTTTTGGAACCTCTGTGAGAGCAACAAATGCTCTTAGCTCCTGAGCCCTCCCTCTACTTCGGAATTTTGAGTGTTATAACAATAAAAATTAAAAAAAACTACAGTATAGCTGCCATTTTTCCCCTCTAGGTGTTGATAACTTTGAGTGAGTTAAATGTGATTTACTGGCAGAATGTCCTGCTAGTAATATATATAACAGTTCAATAAATTTTGCATTCTAATAAATAATTTTAACATTTCATGTAACATGATTTAATTATATATCCAGTGCACTGAACAAATAGCTCATTCACTAATATGCATGCTGTACAAGCCTGGGGATATGAGATCACATTCATTGTCTCCATGAAAAGCTAGGTATGGTGATATGCATTTATAATCATAGAGAAGTGGAGACAGGAGGAAAATTGAGGCTTGCTGGTCAGCTAACTTAGGCTAATCACTGAGCCCCAGGACATTGTGAGATACTCTGCTCATGAAAAGGGTGGGTAGAGTCCTTAAATCAACACTCAAGGTTGATCTGTGTTTGCCACCAGTGTATATGTGTGCAAATGAAGAAACAAGCATGCACATGTACACACATGCACACACACATTTTGTTTCAAAAATATAACTTTTTATTATATTTTAGATCTTCTAAAAATTAATGCATTACATCTATGCATATAGTCTTGTTTTATTGAGAACCCCACAAATGCATGTGTGCTTTGGTAAAATTTGACACCAGTTTCCTCCAATCTAACTACATTTCAATCCTCACCCCAATAATATTACCTCAGGACTTAATATACTCTTTTACATTTTAAATCAGCAAAATTCACTTTGTCCTTTCAGGGTATGCAATGGTAACCTTTAATGGACCTCTTTCCTGAAGGCAAGTTACCATGCCACACCTTGCAGCCTTCAGTTTCCAGTAGCTTTTAGCAGAGAGTCTAATTTCCATGAGCCCCTCTTCCATTCACCATGAGATTTTCGAAAGTCATGCTCTAACATAGGTCTCATGCATAGTCATAGCCAATGTGAAATTATGTGAGCAACTGTCCTGTCATACAGCAAATAATGTTTCACTGCAGACATCTGCTGTATTTGTTACATAGTGTTCCCACTCCATCTTCCATGATGGTCTCTGAGACTTCAATGGGAAGAGATGTGCTACAGATGTCCCATTTAGAGCTGAATGTTTCAGTTTTTTAATTTCTGTAAGTTGACCAGTCTGGAGTCTTGCTGTTAATTTCTATTACTGCAAACAGAAGCTTCTCTGATGAGGGTTCACAAATGCACAAATGTGTGGGTATAAAATAATAACTTAGGGACAGCTAAATATTATTATCTATTTCACATAACAAGAGTATGAGGTTACCTGTCTGATTTGGCCAGACAGAATTCTTTATCCAGTACCAAGCATGAATTCCATTTGGTGCAGCAAGCTTTAAATTCAATTAGATAGCACTTCGTTAGTCTCATTTTTGCTACAGTAGGCCTGTTTTGCCTGTGAAATATTTACTTTATTTTACAAAGTTCACAGCTAGGAAAGATTGTTGAATACTTGTCCTGGATGATTTTATTTTTTTATTTATGTCAACATGACAAAAGCTACTTATCACAAAGTGTTACACCAACTGAGAAAAAGCCTTCATTAGATTGTCTGTAGGCAAGTCTCTAGAAATTTTCTTGATATATCATTGTTGTGTATAGACTGAAAAATGACCCAGTACTGCCTGCTCTTGACAGGTGACCCTGGTGAACAATCAGTGGGGATCAAGCCAGTAAACAGCATGTCTCCATCACCTAGCCTCAGTTCTTGACTCCCGGCCTTGAGTTCCTGCCTTGACTTCCCTCCATTGTGAAATATGATCTTGTCATGTTATCTGATATACACCCTTCTATCTCCTATTACTTTTGGTTAAGGTCTTTATCAAATCAATGGAAGCCAAACTACAACAGAAACTGGTACCATGTCTTTGGGACACTGCTATGATAAACCTGGCCATGTTGTTTTGCTTTGAGGAGGATTGCTTTTCCTCCCAAAGACTTAGGAAACAGCCGGGCAGTGGTGGCGCATGTCTTTAATCCCAGCACTCGGGAGGCAGAGCCAGGCGGATCTCTGTGAGTTCGAGGCCAGCCTGGGCTACCAAGCGAGTTCCAGGAAAAGGCGCGAAGCTACACAGAGAAACCCTGTCTCGGGAAAAAAAAAAAAACAGAACAACAACAAAAAAAAAAACAGAACAAAAAAAAAGACTTAGGAAACATTACAGAGGGGTGGAAAGAAATATTGCAAGAGCCAAAGATGGTGAAAGGCTACAAAGAAATTGTTTTATGTACATAGCAGGGCAGATACACATAGAAACTCACAGTAGTTGAGACAGCATGCATAAGACTTGTGCAAGCTCAATCCTCACTAGGAGAGGGAAGGTGGGCATGATGGCCTGCCCCAGCTGGGCATTGTTCAGCAATTAATAGCTTCTGGGATAGGGAGAGTCTGCTTGCATTAACAGTGTGGTCTTCTAGGTTGATGATGCTCCAGTAGATGGCTATACTTTTCAAAGTATATGACAACACAAATTTGATGTCTCCCATGTTTCTTTTAGTTTTTATTATGTTTTTAAAAGAAGACAAGATGAGTTGGTAGGGAAGGGGTTAAGTATCTGGGAGCAGTTGAGGGAGGGTATGAATATAATCAAAATTTATTATATAAAATTTTCAAAGAATGCATTGCTGTGGGATAGTCTGTATGGCAAATGTGTTGCTCTGATTGGTCAATAAATAAATCACTGATTGGTCATTGGCTAGGCAGGAAGTGTAGGCGGGACAAGGAGGAGAATAAAGCTGGGAAGTGGAAGGCTGAGTCAGAGAGACACTGCCAGCTGCCACGATGACAAACAGCATGTGAAGATGCCGGTAAGCCATGAGCCATGTGGCAAGGTATAGATTAATGGAAATGGATTAATTTAAGCTGTAAGAACAGTTAGCAAGAAGCCTGCCACGGCCATACAGTTTGTGAGCAATATAAGTCTCTGTGTTTACTTGGTCGGGTTTGAGCGGCTGTGGGACTGGCAGGCGAGAGAGATTTGTCCTGACTGTGGGCCAGGCAAGAAAACTCTAGCTACAATGCTTTAAGCAAATGTGTGAAGCAAAACAGCAGCAAAATTCCAAATGATTCATGGAGCATTGTAATGCTTTATTAAATATAGTGATTCTCAACATCAATGTCCAACAGTATTCATTCATTTTGAAAGAAAACCTGGTGTCTGAAGACCTGGACTGCATCATTAACTGAATGCTCAGTTTCAATCCTCACTTAGCTACTTCCCCCGACTATGACATTGCATTCATTTTTACCTGACTACAAGAAGAATGTGGATATGTGTACAAGTTTAAAACAAACTCATATGAAGCTTTATTCATACACAAGTACATTAGTCATTTTTTTCACATTTCTGTAACAAAATAGTTAACAAGAACAATTCAATGAAGGGAGGGTTTATTTTGACTCACAATTGAAGGTACACATGGAGAAAGTTAAGGTTGGAGTAGTTTTAGGCTGGATTCATTGTGTCCTCAGTCAGGGAGAAGAGATTTATGAATAGTGCTGTTTATCTTGTTTTCTTTTTTTATTCAATCTAAAACTCCACAACACTGAATAGTGCTGCTCCATGTGATATTTGTCTTCTTACCTCAGTTAATGAAATAAAAAAAAAAAACTCTTACAGACATGTCCCAAATTTTTCATCTTATTTTTTTGATTCTGTCAAATTGGCAATAGATACTAACCATCACAATAACTTACCATAAGTTACACTAATGTCACAAGTTCTCATTGGTAAAATAAAACAGGACAGCACATAACTGGTGGCTGGAAATTTTTATAAGTTTTATTTTCAATAGTGGATATTAATTGAACAAATTAATTGGATTTTTTGTGACATTTGATTACATACATATTTTGTGCCTTGATCAGGTTGTCTCTTACTTTTTATTCTCTCCTTCCTACCCAAACCACATTCTCAGCCCTGTCAAACTCTATTGGGGATATTTAAATTAAATACTTCCTATTCATTCCTCTAGTTCTGTCTTCTTAGTCCATTTTCTTTGTCCTGTTGTACAATTGTTAATATTGGTTATGTTGATTAATAATGTTAATATTGCCAACTCTAATTTGTACAAATATAAGTCTTACTAAAAAGATATATCCTTTTTAGTATTACAGTCAAGGAAAGGTGTATGTAGCCAAAAAAAAGTTTTCAAATTACCATATTAACACAATAGATTGATTCACTGGAATTCTTATTTTCATATTCCTGTGGATCATTATAATACTTGTACAGAATTTCATTTGGTTTTGTAATAACCCATTCTGTCTTCCTTTTTCTTTATAAATCCAGATGCTGGGTTAATACAAATGGAGAAATATTTCATCTACTTGAACTGAAGTGTGTTAGTTTCTGTACTCAGGAAGGATTAAATTGTCACTCACAAATGAAAATTTGCCTCATTCAACAAGTAAGTGTTTATTGACTTTTTATACTGTGCTGAATGGAATTAAGCAATGTACTATGGAATCTTATAATTTTCCTGATTAAAACCAGTACTTATAGGCAATAGCATTGGCATGTATAGTACAAATATATTATGTGTCATTTAAGTAAGAAAATAGATAGATGCATTACTCCTTTTACTAATAAATATATTAGCCAAATGGTTTTAAACTTGATTTACAAAGTCATATGACCTAAAGACTGACAAAAAAGATTTGGAAATAAGCATGATTGCATATCAACATTTGTATTTATATTAGATTTGCTAAAGTTTTGAGGAAACTATTAATCATTATTATGGGACATTTAATGTAGGTAGTCACTAGGCAAAGGAAGACTCACAGAAATGAAATTGATAAAGATAACCAGAGAATGTTTATAACACATAGTTAAAATAAAAATGCCTAGGGCAGAGCAGAGGGCTGAGTGAATAAAACTTTTGTTCAATGTGTACAAAGAGTAAGAGTTCTGATCCTCATAGATGCCAGGTAGGCATCTTGGGCACCTGAAAACCCAGCCCTGGGGATGCAGAGATAAGGAATCCCCAGAGTAAGCAGACTAGCTTGAGTAGTTAGAATTCTGAAAAGAGAAGCTCCTGAATTAGCAAGAGACAGTGCCTCAAAAAAATAATGTGGGCCTCAATCAAGGAAGATCTCTCATATCAACATTGGTTTCCACACATGCACACAAGTTGCATATACTCTTGTACACACATGTACACTCACACACATGTAAGCATGCATAAAAGCAAACAAAGTACATACACATGTACATCAAGAAAAAGAAAAAATTCCAATATTTATTGTTTTGAATGACATCATATAAAACAAGCACGAAATAATATTTTTTTCGATATTCAATATGAAGACCACAAAATGTGAAGGCATTCCAAATAATTTTATAAATAAGCACTTTCGAAAAATTTACATGTCATTTTGTTTTCCCCAAAAAGTTAAATAATCATATTTGAAATCATAATATACTTTCTATAGAAAACTAAAATCTTTCATGTATATGCACATACTAATATTAGCAAAAACATGAATGCCTTTAAAAAGACAAAGTAATAATTTTCACTCAGAGAAAATTTACTTTTAGTATCTCAGATTCTCTCATTAAATACTGATTTGATTACTTTTATAGTTATAGTTTTATAGTGATGATATTTTCACTGTTTCATAACTGTATCCTATATTCAAATAAAAATAAGATTGCCCCAAATACTAATTTACTGATCTCTGTGTTTGAGAATACATGGAAGCTGAGTGATACAAATCAGTTACAGAACTAAATTCGTATTACTTTGGAAGACAACTCTTGTTAGATTGAATATGAAACAGAAAGATATAGAATTCATCTTTTTTCTTATCTACAAAGTATTTATTTGTCTTCTCTTTCTCTAACTGTAAGCCTACCACTTTCCCCAGACTTCCTCGGGAGGATCAGCAAAAAAGGATCACAGAGGGCAACAAGATGTGGGAAAAACAACTATGGAAGGTCTAAGTGGAGCCAACTGTGTCACAAAGACATTGACAAAGGCCACCATTAAGGAAAAGAGCCCCATGACCTCTGAGAGGGCAAAGCCTAGAATCACATAGAAGAGCTGTTGATTTGGAGAAGGGCTTCTAAGGAGTGATGAGGCTCCCCTGCAAGCAGTCCCAATCCCAGAGTCTCAGAGCCAGCCTCCTGAACTATGGCAGCCTCAACAGGAATGAGCTTTGATGCTGTATAGATATACCTCGAAATGATGTTAGTTAGGAAGCAGCAGCTAGATATGAGTGAAGTCAGAAGACACATGACTGCCAAGCTCCTGATCCCCTCCTCTGTCAATGTCCTTGGTCAGCTAGTTCAACACAATTACGGACAACAGTTGACTCAGCAGCTGAGAGATGATCCTGATCAAGGAGCCAGTAGAGATGAATTTGGAGCAGGCATACATTTTCAGCGTTTTGGGGCCAAGGAAGGAGAACTGCTGCCAGTTCAGAGATGACAAGGAGGACATGAACTAATCTTTAAATGTTTTACATAACTTGTTATAATAGTTTTAAAATTATTTTCATAATTATTGTCCATGTTGCTGAGATCTGATAACTACTTCTAAAATTACAGATTGTCCCGGTACAAATTGAATAGGCTATTGAGCTTGAGAATTTTTATTTCTTTCAATTTGTCTTTTTTTTTTCTGTTAGCAAATACAGATTTTAGTACTATCATTTAGTACTATTTAGCAGCCTGAAATGAGAACTGCAAATAGGACCCTTATCACATAATGGTCATGAGTCAAATTCTATTATTCAGTATTCTATTTGTCTACACCTTTCTCATCCGTCCTCAAAATGCTCATAATTCTCTGAGAAAAAAATTGGAGATGAAGTTAAAAAGCATGAAGAAAGAAGTCAATTTAGGAAAGGTAGATCTTCAAAGTTTTCAGATAATGAAATGTTATTGTGCACAGCGAAAAAAAAAAAATCTGGGCATAGAGAATTCTAACATATATCAATGGTGTATTAAATGAGGAAAATTTTCCAGTGCTTTTTATTCCCTAATATATGACTCTTTTAGCTAGAACTATTTATCATATTTCTAATATTAATTTCTTATTATTTACTTCCACATCTTTAATTTTATCTATAATAAGAAAAGTTTGGTTTGACTGTGTCTAGTTCTTAATATACCTCTTCCTTCCCAAATACTCATGTTTACAACCAACATACACAATTTGCAGTCACTGAAAGAAAAACCTCTTTGTCATTTTTTCTTTCATAGCCATATCGACTCATCAAGTGTATGGATTCATTTCATAAATAAGACAAGAGTTTCAAATTTGATGTCTTTCTTCCATTTCTTCATCAAAAAAATCCTATACATAAATCACTCTGTGCTTGGACCAGTGAAATATTAATTGCTAATTTTCTACTTCTAATCATATGCTTCCTGCACATCTGGCTGTCACAGTTTAGAACTTACTAATTGTTTTTTTATATTAAGAACTTTATATGACATTTATAAAATTTTTACCTAGGAAAATCTACTAGTTTCAAGTTTTCAGGTCTATGTGTTTGATAAGTATAGAAAGTTTCATACAAATACCAGTAAAACGAAATATAAATTATTCACATGGTTTCCTCAGCCCTCTTTTTAAGTTCATTTTCTCATGGTTTAATTTCATTCATCACATTGATTTTAACTTCTAGTTCTTTATTGTTGCATCCATTGTAGCTAAACACTATTCTATTGTATGTCTATAATAGAATATACTTAACCAGTCTTGACAACATGTACAAATAGACTGCAGGTTTTAAGGAGTATGAGTAATTACAATGTATATGTGAATACAGATCTGTATAGATCTTTTTAAACATATGTGCTTCCACTTGCCTTAACTAAATACATGAAATAATATCTCTGGGAAAGAGAGTGAAATTATGATTAACTTTACTTAAAATCAAAAAGTCTAGGTTCCCTTAAACATTTGTTTTCTGTTTGACACAGAGTTTTATGTATTGCAAATTGGCCTCAAACATGCTACTTAGCTAACAATGGCCCTGAAATCCATTTTATCCTTCCCTACCTCCCTAATGATCAGTGTTTGAGTTACTAACGTGCACTTAAATGCCCAGTTTATAAAGGTATCAAACTAAGGACATCATGCATGTCAGGCAAATCATCTACCAACCAAGCTCCATTTCCACAGGCAGAGGCAGGACAATTTTCATTACTAGGAATTATAACTGAATTCCAGTTCTTCCATATACTTACATTTATTTAATGTTATCAACATATCTTCATTTTAGATGACATGGTAGAGGAGTTCTTATTTCATATGAACTTAGTAGTAGTCAATTGTTTTTATTTTTCTTTTCTTTTCTTTTTTGGTTTTGTTTTTTCGAGACAGGGTTTCTCTGTGTAGCTTTGCGCCTTTACTGGAACTCACTTGGTAGCCCAGGCTGGCCTTGAACTCACAGAGATCCGCCTGGTTCTGCCTCCCAAGTGCTGGGATTAAAGGCGTGCACCACCACCGCCCGGCATCAATTGTTTTTCTATGCTTATTATTATTTTGTCTTTTTTTTTCAGAAAAAAAAGTCCTTTGAGATATTTTAATCATTGAAGTCCATCATCAAGTTTATGTTCTAAAAATGTTTAACCAGTTTTTGTGACTAGTATTTTCACTTTATAAACAGTGTCTTAAATTACAGAAGTTTGCCTGAGAATAGGCAACCTCTGGGGGCTCAGCCCTGTCCAAGACATTTATACTGTCCCCTCCAAGGTCAAGGGAACATTGTGGAAGAGGGTGTGGAAAGAATGCAGGAACTAGAAGACAGGGTTACGAAATATCCTCTGGGCAGATACAGTCACTGCAATCACAAAGTTAGAGCAGTTATTGGTGCCCACACAAGGTTTGTAGACTCATAACTGAGAATGAGAAACGTTGAAGGCTTCCGTGATAAGCTCCTCTCCCCCAAGTAAAAGAGGCAGTCTAGACGGGAAGCTATTAAAGATAGTCCTTAAAAACTGTGATAAAGATGCTGAAGTGTAACTTTTCAAACTTGATGGATTCTGTTGTGAGAGAGGACTCAGTTATCTTCAATGGGCTGGTTATTGGGAGTTTGACTATGTTCTACTCAGTATGCCAGCAACACAAACTGCACTTGGAGTATTTTCTTTTCTTATTTTTGAATGAGAGGGTGCAAGGGTGGGAAGGTAGACCTGGGAAATTAATGTGATCAGGTTACAATGTATGAAATTCCCAGATAATTAGTAAAATTTTATGTTAGTGGAAAATATATGTTGGTGGCTGATGAGATGGCTAGAGAGGTAAAGGAGCTTGCTGGCAAATCTAAAGTCTTGAGGTCATTTCCTAGGATCCACATGGACTCATCCAAGTTGTCCTCTGACCTAT
Source organism: Peromyscus eremicus (assembly GCF_949786415.1). Taxonomy (NCBI): domain Eukaryota; kingdom Metazoa; phylum Chordata; class Mammalia; order Rodentia; family Cricetidae; genus Peromyscus; species Peromyscus eremicus. Next base: position 25,917,884 of record NC_081428.1, on the reverse strand, counting down.
ACATAGTCATTGGTAGATTTTGGAATTAATCTACAATGTATTTTATAGATATAGAAACATACTGACACTACTCCCCACAAATACACACACTCTCTTCTATAAAAACACAGTGACAAAAGGCCATTAGGAGCACATCTGAATCCATAACTGATATCAAATGTAGTTCTCTTAAATGCTGCCACAGTGAAGAATGAGCGTCATAGGGATGAACTGACTCACAGACTTATAAGAAAGAATCAATAAAGGTCGGAATCAGCTTTTGAACTTGTAGCCATAGATGATCACCTCATGAAAGTACTTTTTGTCACATATTGGCAGTCTCCAGAAAATGGGCAATTTGAAGAGTAGATATATAGTATTTACTTTACTTTCAGTATGACAAAAATAAAGGTTACAAGAATTATCAAGAGTAAAAAGATAGTGCTTACCACTTTTGAGAATTACTGACAAAATGTGGAGGAATATTTTCTGGAGATTTAATTTATTTTTCTTAATCTATATTATGATAAGATTATAGGCATTTGAACTTTTGAATGGCTTCACCATGAATAATGAGGGACTCTGCATAATACTGCAAACACTACTAAACTGTTCTTTCTCAGTGGAACATTATGTGTCCAGTGTCAACTCCTGTATTCCTTGACCAGTTTTCCATTTTATCTTATTATCAGTGAATTCAATGAGTCATTATCTCTACTAGATGAAATCTCAAAAATTTACAATCAGATAAAATTCAAGTCTTGTAGTAGACTGTTTTAAAGCAATGTAAATCTTTAGCACAGTATTCTTTAAACATGAACAGCACTGAACTTTTCAGTGGCATAGTTCCTACTCTCAAAATTTCAAGTCACATTAGATATTAAAATGTTTTTTCTCATCTTACTAATTTTTGTGCCAGGTTTTTAATTTTATTTTGAAAAAGGATATCGCTCCATGGTTCAGGCTGGCCTTGAACTCATGGCAATCCTCCTGCCTCCACCTCCAGGGTGCTGTGATTACAGGTTGTAGTGATTTGAATGATAATGGCAACATCAGCTCTTATATTAGAATGATTGCCCTGAAGTTAGTGGCACTATTTGGGAGGAATGAGGAGGCTTAGCATGTTGTAGGAGCAGTTGTGTCAATGAGATTGAGCTTGGAGTGTAAAAATCTTGCAACTTTCACAGTGAGACATATCCTGCAATGCCCCATGCTTCTGGATTAGATACAAGCTTCCAGCTACTTAGTCCTTCACTGTTATGCAGATCCATCTGCTGTCATTTTCCAAGCCTTGATGGTACATAAGTTGCCTTGGTCATGGTGTGGTTTCACCACAATAGAAAACTGAAGAAACAGACTCAAGACAGACCCACAACCAAAATTTATGATTACAGTGTTTTGAAGCTAAATGATTTAAATGATGTTTATGCTAAATATCTCAATTTTCTCATTAAATGTCATCTGTGTTATTGAATCATTATACTGTAATGCATTTTAAGCCATTATTATGTTACAGTTAAACATTTTTAAAAATAAATTTTAAAGAGGAAATGCATTTTCCAAAATGGGAACTGATTATGTAAATTATGGTATAACCTTATAAAAATTCCAAAATCTTGTATTTAACCCCCTATGGTTGAATATGTAACAGTTTCTTTCTTTATTTATTTATTTGAGTTAAGATATTTTGATATGCTTGCTTTGTCTTAGACACAAATTTATTTTTTTAACTCATGTTAAAATAATAAAAATAAAATTTATAGGCGTGGGTATATAGGAATGGTTTAGGGTTCTTTGTAGCATTTGTTGTTGATCTAGAGCAGCAAATTCTTAAAGATTTTTATAATTGTCTCCATGTTCTTGTATCATTTCTCTTTAAGTCAGGTGGTCTCAATTTTGTTGACAGGATTTATGTATATTACAAAGAGAAAATAACAGTCTAAAGCTAATGATTCTTGTTCTCAAGACATAGGCAACAACGTTAAAAATGATAGTATTCTCTTTTGATCTTTAAATATTAATTATAGGGAAAATGCAGCTACGCTATGTTGAATAGTCTGTTGATCCTTCCCCAAAATGTTCTTCTAAACTAACAGATTCCTTACAAGTGCACTTGAGAGTGGTATCAACACAAATTCACAAGAACGGTAAAGCAGGGATAGATGCCATGTTCATAATGAAATAAAATCGTATATAAATTAAAAAACAACTTTAATTTCACCCATGGCATAAGTTCTACACCGTTTTGCTATGATTTCAAAATCATCCTGAGTAATATATCATTTTTTGAGAGTGGAGTTATCCTGGGTGTTGAAACAGAAAGAGAGGGTGAGTCAACTGAGTTTTACAAGATTAGCAATGTATCTTCCGTTTTTGATAGTTCTTGAGTATTCGATGTCTCTTCCAGAAGCTCCACCCATTCACCTTCCCTTCACATGTTTACATGTACACACACATTATTTTAAAATGAGTGGAATAGATACTCGGGATTTACCTTATCAAGTCTTCTGCCCCATACGATCTTTTAAAGTTACAGAACAAAAGCTGAGCAAAGAAAATAACAAGAGACTTGTTAAAGTGGACAAGGAAAACCCATGAGTCCTCAACCCTACATAAAGAACTGAAAGCAGGAGAAACAGTCTTTCCAGGGAATAGCACAACAATCGGCTATCCAATACCAATGGTCAGCCCTGAAAAATGCATACAAGAACCATTACATAGACTGAAGAGATTGCGTATAAATAAAATATACATATTTTAGAATATATATCTGTATATATAAATTCATATATGGATGTAATAACAATTTTAAAAAAGAGTCCATGGATTTGAAAGAGAACAAGAAGAAATATACAGCAGGAAGATTTAGAGTTGGATAAATAGTGTAATTTCATTACAATCTCAAAAAAATAATTTTATAGTTAACAAGCAAAAAACAAATAAAAGAATAGAATAAGGTTCTCACACTTAGTTCTAGCACATAGAATTTCAGTAAAAAAAATATTTTCCTTTATTCTGAAGTTATTTCAGAGATGAAATCATAATATCATCTATAAAACACAATTTGGAAGCATGTAGACTAAAATTTGTTGCAGGACACTCAAACAATATAGAAAGTAGACACAGAAGGAACTAGCTTCCCTACCAATAAGTGTTTCCGTGACTAGCCATAGCTTTACATGTTTTTCTTTGGATTTTCAAGAAAATTGAGACAAATTTGCTCATATCTGAAACCAGTTAGTTTAATTTCTCTTTCTTGATCTTCCTCAAGGCAAAGTTTTTACAAAGTCAGAAACATAAAGGAGACAAATTATTCCACCAAATACACACAAGGATTTTTTATATGTAAAGCTAAATGTTACAGTGCATAAATAGAAAAGGTCCAAACAAGCTTTGACTCTGAGATATCCATACATAAACTCTCCCGAGTCCTTTTCAAATGCAAATTATAATTTTCCATATTGAACTGATCAGATCTGCATGGAGCTTGACTTGTTTTTCATGCTCTTCTGGTTATATAGTCAAACCAGATTGTCTAACCAGTTATGTCAGAGGAAATCTGTCTGTAAACACATCAGAGCTGGAGGCCAATAGGAGGTCATGATTAATCTCCGTCTTCATCAGGGTCAGTGAATAGGAACTACAGTAAAATTAATCAATTTGTGGGCCCTTTAACCAGTGCTTTGATAGACACGGCACTTTTTACCATCTGGCTTAGTTACATTTTCTGATTTAAAGTGCCCCAGAAACTGAATCAAGATAGTGATCCAGACAGAAACCATTTCAAGGCTTGGTGGAGGGAACCTGTGGCCAGGCTCACTTAGGTGGGGTCCTCTATATTCAGTTATCAAGTGCTGTTGACTTGCAGACATCACTTCTTCCCTGGCTGTTAACCAAAGAACTCTTTTAAGTTGGTGGTTATTTATTTTATCTCTTCATTCATGGTTGTTTTCTTTTTCACTCTGTTCTCTTCAGAGGCTGCTTACATCATGGCAAGCCACGCCATTCTATCAGAATGAACTAAGGAGCACAGGAGAAGTCAGCAGAGTAAAAGGATGACTATATTTGCAAGGTGATCTTGAAAGGATTATCCAGGGAGGTTTTTGCTTGTATTATTCATAACTCACTGCAATGACTTATTTGGACCTCTTACAAAGTTGTTGTCTGATATTGAGTTATTTCCAAATAGAATACTAGTGCATAGTTCAAATAACAGTAGGAGAGTATATTTTAATAATAACCTACTGGATGACATTGGAAAATGTAACTAGGTCTATTTCTACAAAACTAATAGTGTCCAAGCCATCTCTACAATGTTACCTCATTAAGGCAACTGCTCTTTGCAACAGAGGAAGACTACTACAGAAGAGCTCAACAATTAAAAATGTAAAGCTGTTGAGCCCAGTCCCAATGGATATAAGTACAAGAAGGACACTTGTGCTTCCACCTGGAAGAGGGAACAGAAATGCTGTATGTAACTAGAGTTTTCCTGCCTTGCTCACAGTCAGGGCAAATCTCTGTCACCTGCCAGTCCCACAGCCGCTCAGACCCAACCAAGTAAACACAGAGACTTATATTGCTTACAAACTGTATGGCCATGGCAGGCTTCTTGCTAACTGTTCTTACAGCTTAAATTAATCCATTTCCATAAATCTATACCTTGCCATGTGGCTTCTGGCTTACTGGCATCTTCACATGCTGCTTGCCATGGTGGCGGCTGGCAGTGACTCCTTCTGCCTTCCTGTTCTTTCTTTTCTCCTCTCTGTTAGTCCTGCCTATACTTCCTGCCTAGCCACTGGCCAATCAGTGTTTTATTTATTGACCAGTCAGAGCAATTTGACATACAGACCATCCCACAGCAGCTGTAAGAGCCAGAGGATCAGAAAGTTTACTCTGAGATTATGTCTCTTAGTCATGTTGGAAACTACACCCATAAATTCTCACTAAACCTGCCTAAACCTGAGCTGAACAAGGATGACCCAAAGGCACACACCAAAAGGGACAGGAAAAAGCCTGTGTGCTCTCAACCTTATACAAAGAACAACAGGCCACTAAGAAACTCTGAGAGTGGGAGAGTCTTCTCCAGGGGAGAGTGCAGAAATTGGTTATCTAATACCAAATGGTCAGCCCTGGAAACATACACATATGTGGCATTAAACAGACTGAGCATATTATATTTAGTAATAAAAATATTACTGCAGATATAAATGAATAATTTGAAGTTTATTTTTAGCTAATATATTGTACATGTAGTAATAATTAATGAAAAAAGTCATGAATTTGAAAGAAAGCAAAGAGGTATTTGAGGTTTGGAGGGAGGAAGAAGGGAGAAATGTAATTACATTATAGTCTCAAAAAATTGTTGACAAAACAAAACAAGAAAGTTAAGCATATGCTCTTTTTGAACCATTGATCTTACCATTTTTTTCATCTTAATTTTATTAACATTTAAAGTCATACCAATAACATTTAGGTTTCATATGTATAGTAATTTCAAGCTATCATTTGAATTATATAAATTTTACAGTAATTCAAATTTACTGTATGTAATATTAGTTAAAACAAATTTCAGTTTATGCATTTATATCTCCAATAATTTTTTTCATCATTTCTTTTTAGCCTTATTTCTAGTCATTGTTTTTACTCTTTTAGTCTTTGGGGGCCTGCCACCTAGCCCCCAAATAAATCACACAGAGGCTTATTCTTTTTTATGAATACCTGGACTTAGCTTGGCTTATTTCTAGCCAGCTTTTCTTAAATTATTTCTTTCCCAGATTTCTCTTTCTATTTATTCTCTCTGTCTGCCAGCCCTGACAATTCTTTCTCCTGCCTTGCTATTGGCCAGTCAGGTCTTTATTAGACCAATGAGGTGTTTTAGACAAGCAAAGTAACACAATTTCACAGAGTTAAACAAATGCAACCTAAAAGAACGTAGCATATCTTTGCATCATTAAACAATTATTCTATGCCATAAATGAATATAACATATCTTAGGGGCTAGAGAGATGGCTCAGAGGTTAAGAGCACTGGTTCCTCTTCCAGAGGTCCTGAGTTCAATTCACATTTTTTTTTTGGTTTTGTTTTTATCATCCACATGATAGCTCACAACCCCCTACAATGAGATCAGGTGCCCTCTTATGGCCTGCATGCATACATGCAGGTGGAACACTGTAAACATAATAATTAAATCTTTAAAAAAACACATCTTAAAATAATATTCCACAACACTTTTTAGATAGTGAAAGAATTAAACTCTCTCACTTTCACAACAGAGTTTAAGTTTTAGTTCATTGAGAAGGACAGAACATGTACGTATCTCTCTGACAAATCTTCATTTATCCTCAGTGACTTTACATTCAGGGACAAGGCCTGAGCCAGCCTCACATGTCTCAAGGACAAATCCAACATTCTTCTGAGTCATATCTAAACTTGCCCAAGCTTGTGCAAGTGTGTCCTCAGCCAATTAAAAGTATACTAATATAACTGCTGCTTGTTTAATCAACCATATTTGAAAGATTTAATTGTCCCTAAAACTCCCCTTAACTGCACTTAAAAGGAGCCTACATGCTCCTCTCAGGTTGTCGCCATTTTGTACAGGTGAATGACCCCACATGCATGCTGGAATATTAATAAATGGTCTTTGTTTCTACATACTATTTGAGTCTGGGGTCTCCCTTCAGCATTTCCTCAGACACTACAGATAAAATTTTGAGGTTATACAGCCAGATAATTAAGTGTAACAAATTTGATAAGCATAAAATATATCCAAATATTAATCCATTTCCTATCTAGTAAACACGCACAGCATACATTTGGTAATTTAATTTTCTGAGTTAAAAACTGTAATATTTAGTTCCATGTGGTATCACAAAAAAAATAAAAAATGTATCAAGGTTAGTGTTAGATAATCTGGCACAAACTGTTTACATATACACTCTTCTGAAAAATACTTTTTGAATAGTTTCTTGAGTTATTTTCTTATATTTACCGTGTCATTTTCTTCAGATTGAAATTGCAATAAATTTTACTAAACTCAGTCCATTCCTGAGGAGAAAAAAAATGGACAAAGAAACTAAATTTAAAAATCAATAACTGTAGTGTTTCCAAGCTAAAACCAGCCAGAAATTGTCCTCTTCGACATGTGTTTGAATTTCAAATGATGAATTGGGCTGCAGGAACATGAGCTCATAAAATCATTCTCTTCCTGCTTCATCTCCTCCTACCATATAATCAACATTTCATTTTCCTTTTTTTTTCTCTATCATTTCAGTACTTTACAGAAAATAAGCAAAAGTGTTTGTGTTAATTCTTTTTTTCACTCTTCCAGCAGAGAAACTTCAGAAATGACTCACAGAGGCAACGTCTTCAGAATAAGAAACTGGGACAAATGGAAATTACATTTGATTTTTAAGAAATATAGTAATTAACAACATAGGAAGTATTTGAGGACACGATGTTTTGGGTTTTGTTTTTTCCCTCTCCCGCTATTTCCTTGCACTAAGATCTCTGTGGAACTGTTAATTAATCTTGTCTGAATTCTGCATAAGATTGCTTTCTTCGGCATATACTACATTCCTATTGCCATCAATAACTTTGATGTTACAAACAGGATGTGACTTCTTTTTATGCCACTGGGAGAGATAGATTTATCATTGGCCTTCTGTTGTGCTCATCTTTAGATTTATAAACTTGCCCTTTTTATCTACTATGTGCAACTAGGGATTATTGCCTTTTTCTATTAATTTCGGGGAGGCTCGGAGCAGATAAAATATTCGTCAAAGCTCATAAACTGAGCTTGATGATGGCCAGGTGGATGGAAGTTTGCCAAATGAAGAAAGCATGCAGTAAATTACCGAATTTGTGGTTTGAACAAGCAAGAAACAAAGCTGCATGAGGAAATAATGTACAACAAAGTACGCACTTTAGTAGATATCATTTAGGCAGGGGTCTATGAGAGTGAGATCAAACTATCTTTCAGGAACAATAGCAAAAGGCCACTGTACAGAAAGGAATAAGGAGATAGACTTTAGTAGAGTACAAGTTGAAAATAAGCCTTATGCTTTAGATGATGTGGATCAGCTCTGAAATGGAGAGACCCTCATAGAGAGCTCCATGGGCTAGCAGTGTTTCTGATATCCAATAGCTTGTTTTGATATCCAATAGTTCTGATATCCAAGGTGTTGTCTTACCTATATGGATGAAATATTGAGGGGCACATAAAATGTCTGAAAATACTATTCTCTGTAAAAGCTTACACAGTTAAAGCAATTAGATGTGTGAGGATTTTAACTGATTACTGAAAGGATTGGACCAGTGGCAAGGAAAAGTTAAACCACAGGAGGGCAACTTTAAGTCACATGATGCCACCTTTGACTCAGTTACATAACACAATGTTTTGTCAAAAGGAGATGTTTGCTACAGGTTTATTTGAACTAAAGGTTAAAAAAATTGTGTTTCCCATATTTCTTGATCCAAAGGGGCTAACAAGTGACTTGAAAAATACAGATTCTGGGTTCTGTAATTTTTTTTTGAAAATTTATTTGAGATTTGTGATTTTGTTTGTTATTCCCTGAAGGATGTTGTCATTTCAGTGGGGATAAAGAAAAATATGGCACTTTCTGAGTTGTCCAGGTTAGCAGAGCAAGACCTTTGTACTGTACCTCCCAATGAGACACTGAGGTTGAGATAGTGTTTGTACAGTATTACCTCACCTATCCATCTATTTCTTTTTCACTTTTATCAGTTTTGAGAAATTATGTTTACTATATTCATAAAGTGAAAATTGCATCATGGAGGAAAATCTCAGCCGAGTCTTTACCCATGACTCCCGACATACCAAGAAGCCCACGTTCTACTTTTTCTAATGGGGAAGAGAACAGGGGAAGTCAGAGGAATGATAAGTGATCTCCAGAGCTTAAAGAGCACAAGACATGGACGCCATGCAAGGTTTATCATGGTCTGTTTGACCTGCTGAATACCCAGTGATGTGTAAATGATCCTCTTTGGAACCAAAATCAAGAATCGCGTATGTCTGCCTAGTGATGTTAATGGGCTTCATTTCTTTCTTTGTGTTAAGGTTTAAAGGGGAATCATGGAAGGAACAAAATTATTTTCTGCCTCAAAACAGAAAAAAAAAAGAAAAGAAAATGAGAGAATACCTCTCCCAGCTTTTCCTCAAAAATTTCTTTAATTTCAAATAATCATCATACCAAGTGTCATATTAAGCGGCAATAGTCAGCAAACTCCTTTAATGTATTAGAAATAAGTTCAGGGTCTTAAAGAAAAGAGTCAACTATTCCAACTGACGTGTCTGTACAAGGCAAAGTTTACTCTTGATAAGGAGGATGTGGACATAAAAGTGAACACAGAGAAACAGGCTGTGCATTTGGAGTTTATTCCAACTTAGGATATAGCTTTGACTTTTTCCCATTGGCTGGGGACCCTAACTCACAGTCCTTTATTTTAAGTTGAAAATAGATTATTTCCATATAATATATCATGATCACAGGTTCCCCTTACTCTACTCCCCCCAGTTCCCTCATACTTCTCATCCCATGCAGATCTACTACTTTCTGTCTCTCGTTAGAAAACAATTAGATTTCTAAGGGATTATGCTAAAATAAAATGAGATAAAATGAAATAAACACACCAGAGTAGGATAAAACAAATAAACTGAAGAAAAAGAGCCCACCCAAAGGCACAAGAAACAAATATATAGACACAGAGACCCACATTTTCACACACTTAGGAATCCCATAAAACCATAAAACCATAAGCCATAAGGACCCAGAAAGGAGAGAGAGAGAGAGAGAGAGAGAGAGAGAGAGAGAGAGAGAGAGAGAGAAACACAGAGAGAGAACAAAATAACCAACCTGCAAAGAAAAGACTGACATGTCATTATGAAATAAGGAATCTCCAAAGATGCTACTGGGGATGCAGCTAATCCTTAAAAGTGGTCTGTTTGAACAGTGAGAATCCCTTAGAGAAAACTAAAATTTCATTTGCAAGTAGTTACTATCTAGGGATAGTTTCAGGATTAGGGATGGGGCAGGCTTCCACTTTTCATTTCAGTTCTAGAACCCTATGTGGTGCAGACTCTTGAAGGCCTTGTGCATGCTGCCTTAGTTACTGTGGGATGGTCTGTATGTTAAATGTGTTGCTCTGATTGGTTAATAAATAAAACACTGATTGGCCAGTACCAGGCAGGAAGTATAGGTGGGACAAGGAGAGAGGAGAATTCTGGGAAGTGGAAGGCTGAGGCAGAGGGACGCTGCTAGCCACCTCCATAGTACCAACATGTAAGATACTGGTAAGCCATGAGCCATGTGACAAGGTATAGATTTATAAAAATTATAAATTTAATAATTTAAGATGTGAGAACTAGATATCTAGAAGCCTGAGCAATTAGGCCAAACAGTTTAAATAATATAAGCATCTGTGTGTTTATTTTATAAGTGGGCTGTGGGACTGTGGGAAGCTTGGCAGGACACTGTGGGAAGCTCTCCAGCTACACTCAGTCTCTTTGAATTCATATCTGTGCCAGCCCTGTTGTGACTAGAAGGTCTTGTTTCTTTGTTGTCCCCGGTCCTATCTGGCTATTAAATTCTTTCTGACTCCTCTTCTACAGGGTTCCTTAAGCCCCAAGAGGAGGGATTTGATGGAGACATCCCTTTCTGGGATGAGTGTTCCAAGGTCTCTCACTCTCTGCCTATTGTCTAACTGTGGCTCTCCGTAAGGGGAAGCTTATTTGATGATGGCTGAGAAAGGCACTGTTCTATAAGTATAGCAGAATGTCATTTGCTATGTAGAATAGTAGTATTTGGTCTTGCCTTAAGCATCTGGAATATCTAATTTAATGTCTTGGTCACCCAAGCAGCATCAAGTATGGGTTTCATCTTTTGGAGTAGGCCTTAAGTCAAATCATATATCCATTGATTATTCCCACAAGCTTTGTTCCACTGTTGCAATTGCCTATTTTGAAGCCAGAACCCATTGTAAATCAAAGAGGTTATGGTTGTGTTGGTGATTACATTTCTCCTTTGGTAGTATGTGCACTGGTAGGATTTGCTGAAGGAGGCAGAGGCAGGAAGATCATGAGTTTTAGGTAAGCCTGGGATCCCCATCTAGTCTCTAACCCATGTCATCTGTTGTTCATTTTATGTCCTGGTAGCTCCTGACACATCTTTTGATCACCATTTGTCATAACAGTATCAAATAAGAAGGACCAAATTCAGGAAATTTATACAAGAATACAGTATAACTATGTTGGTCCGATCTTGGCATGACAGAATACACATATTATTATTATTGATTACTCAAAAATTCAGATCCAGATTATTATGGAAATGGAAATACTTCTGTACAGTGGGAAAGAGTATAGGTCCATGTATTTATTACTAGAGTATGTAGAATACTACAGTCTGTAAGATGTTCTATTAGAAAATCCCATACTATTATTTTGAACAAGATTGTATGGACCCAAGTATATAGACTTATAAATAATAGCTGTTCCCTAGAAGTAAACAGTTCACCAGGCTGTATGGCACACGTAGGAACACAGAAAATTTTCAATGCAGCTTCTTGAAGCCTTGGAGTGAAACACTATTTTTGCTGAGTACTTATTTTTACTTTTGATATAGTAGATCAGTGTCAGTATTGGATCCTGAACTGAATTCTTAAGCAGGTAGTGTATTGACCCCAATGGTTAATGACTTTGAAAAAAAAACATGGAAATGAAGAAAGAAAGAAAATGTAAAGATTGGTGCTTAAGTTACAATATTCATCAAGAAATGGGTGTGTATGTCGCACATGTATGGACACATATATGACAATATCATGACATTATGAGAATCCTTCCTCCACATCATATTTGAATCACTTGTCAAGACAATCCATCTCTTTTCAGATACTCCAGCATTTGCTCAATAGGGATTGATATTTATAATCTATCTAAGCTAATAGTATATGCCACAAAGCACCAATTGTTAGATGACTATTTGGGCAGAAGTAAATTTAGGATCTCCTGAAAATGGGAGGGCACCACAGCCCAGACAATGACTCACTGAAATTCAGCTTGGCAAGTGAAATTAACTTATCAGATGGCTTTCGACAGTTGTGTTTTTCCTATAATCCCTACAACAAGCCCAGCAAAATCTTGTTTTATAGAACTATAATTCTACATAAAAATTGATATAAACCTGAGTTCAGAGCACAACCTGCTGTTAAGACAGTAGAGGTGAGCAAAGGATGAGACAAAAACACAAAACAGACAATATCACTCTTGGAGGCAGTGGTGCGTATTCTCTCCTTGCATTTCCAGAGATTCCGTTGGTTTCACACTGTCCCACCATGTGAGGGATGTCCTTCATTCCTTTGTTTCTTCATTCTATTATTTGTTTACTAATTTCTTTCTTCCTTTATTTCTTCTTTTATTGCATTCTTTCTCTGCTTTTAGTCTGGCTTACAGAAATGCTAAATGCAACTTGATTTAACATGAAGCTACTCAGGCTAATTAGTATCACTACATGGATAAACCAGAGGCAACGATGTTTCTATGTTCTTGGTATGGCAAGAACTATAGTGTATATTTTCCCTGCCAGCAAATTAATAATGGAGGACTTGCATCATAAAAATGATGATATACTTCAGATAATAGATATTGTCTTTATTCTTATAGGAAGATATTTGATCTAATATGTAAGTTTGTTTTATCACTAAAGGAAAAAAAATCCATGGGCCAACATTTTTTATTCATTGACTATTGCTATATGGTACAACTTCAGAAGTAGCAGGCCTTAAACATGATGAGATAAACTATTGTATTTTTATATAATTTTAGAAATAATATCTTTTGTACATATTACCTATACCATGTAATAAATACTTCAAATCATTTATCAATGACTAGTGTTTTTTCTTCCATAGTCTGAGACTTGGGGGGAAATCTAAATGTTTTGTCTCATCCTATGACTATTTGATATACTGTTTAAGGTCTAGAAAAGAAATAGCTCCATTTATAATGAAAGCACAATCACAATTACATTGTTTTATAAAATGAAACTCACAAATGGCATTTTGGATGCCTCATAACACCAGATCAATAGAAGAATAAGAGAGAAAGGAAATTTAGTTGCACAGAAAGATAAGAATGATGCCTCCAAAAAGGCACAAAGAAAAAGAAATGCTAAATATTCAATTTTTGTGCCATCTCCTACTACTGACAAATCTAGTGGTATGGAGAGAGAAGGCACTGCAGTAAAAATACTCTCTGTAAAACTATCAGTGTATTTTAATAACAACAAGTCTATTTCTAAAGACAAAAACCATGTATTTACATAGCTTGAAAATATCTTTTCCTGAGAGTGGCTAATTACAAAGAAAAAATAAGTGGCATTACAGTGGAGAATCATGACATGACACTTGCTGTGGGCCGCAGGAATATATCATAAGAACTCAGCTGGTTATGGCAAAGCCACTACCTGGAGGCATCAGGGAATTCCTCCAGAGGAAGTCAAATTCCAAGGAGTTTTTGGTGTTACTTGGCTTGTTATATAACAGCTGTATTCTGTTATGAAAATCGTGTGTGCCTTCATAGTTTTCCCAATTGACTTTTCCCTAAGAAGGGCTAACAGTGTGGACTGATCACTCTCTGAACATACACATTCCAGGTATTTGGAGAACAGCCTCAGGAAAGGCTTCCTTTGGTATCAGATATCTCCCTTAGCTACTTTCCAGGACTACAGAAAACACCGCCCAGATAGGCACCCAACTTTCGAGGATAACAGTGATAACAGCCACCTGAGAGTCTCCTGACTTAAGGTAAATTCCACAAGGAGACACCGCCCAGGTGGGTGCCCAACTTTCAAGGACTAACAGTGATAGCAGTCCACATACAAGTCTCCTGACTTAAAGTAAATTCCACAAGGGGACACCGCCTAGGTCAGGTAGACATTAAGTAATAGCTTTATACAATTTAGCTCAGACCCTTCCTTCTTACAGCTTTACTAACTTTAGATATTTTATTTGTATTGAAATGTTATTTGTATGTTAATAAATAAAGTTGCCCGGGGGACAGAGCTATTAGCAAGCCATAGGAAAGCACGGCAGTGGTGTCGTACGCTTGTAATCCTAGCACTTGGTAGGCAGAGCTGGGTAAGTCTCTGTGTGTTCAGGGATACAGCCATTATTGGATACACATGCCTTTAATCTCAATACCAAGCATGGAAAACCTGGAGGCCTATACAGACAGGCCGTGACGAGGTAATCATGTGGTTGAGTTTACAACCAATGAGAAGGCAGAACAGGAACACTATATAAAGACATTAACACAGGGGTAGTTCTGGTTCGGAGAGGTAGGACCACTGCAGGAGGAAGGGTAAGGTTTTAGCTCTTAGCTCTGACCTCTTGGCTTTCTTCTTTGCATTGGCTCTGTGTTTCTTATTTAATAAGAAGGTTGGTTACATCTACACCTCTAACCTGTGTGCTAACAGCTATGCTCAGCCAGAACTCCCAGTTCAAGCCTCCCTCTAATTATCATTATTGGCAGCATCCAGCCAGGTCCATCCCCAGTTGGAGGAAAGTACCTCATCAGAGATACCTCTGTACTCTCTAAGAACAGACTTAAGTGTCCAGACTACCTGTTTGAGAAGGCCTGGCAGATGTGCCATTTAAGCTTTACTTCCTCCTTTCCCAAATCTTACCTCTAGTTCCAGATCTCCCTTTACTACCACCAGATGCATCTAGCTGTACATTAATGACTGAGTACACTTTCCTCCACCCTGTAGAAAAACAGCAGATAGTTTAGAGCCACAGGAAAAAGGAAGGCAGTTTTATTTTCTCCCATTGACCTAGCAACTTATAGATTTTTAACACTTTTTACCAAACATATTTTAGATTATAGTTGTGCACATAAGATCCCTCTTCTTAGATATTACCCGAATTTAGCCTTTAGTTAATTCATTAGTCACTTCCCCTTTGGGCTGCAAATGATAATTAACAACTATTGCCCCTCTTTGTGATTCTTATCACCCCTCCATTTGATCCTGATAGCAGACTGCCTGAGGAAATTCAGGCTGGGTGTCCTGGGTGGAGGGGAGGATTGTGATTTTTGGGGGATATATAACTGTAAAGCAAGAGACGAGGTGGAGAATTAAAGCAAATGGACCAAAGAGCTTTGTGTGCGTAGATTGATTCGCCGATGTTGAGAATAGATTCTCAGCTGGTTGATAGATCCTTCCCCGGACCCTGGAAAAGAGACTATTAGGGGCTGAACCCCAATAGTCTCCATTAGACATTCATCATCCTCATTCTCCAGTTAATGTCCTCTGTAGTAAGATATATCAACAGCATGTGCCGTTTATCCTGCCTGACACACTAAACAAACAAGCAAACAAAACACTTGGCCTCTGTGGTATTTGTATAAAAGTGCATAACTCATTATGATATGAGAAAATACTAAGGCAAGATAAGAAGACAGGAACTAGATCCTTGTAGGCACTAAGGGCAAGGCCCATCGTGGACATGAGCTAGTCTCAAAACACATGCAACTCCTGAGGGTTATGTATGACATGTAGACTCTTTACTGACTCAGCCCTTAAAAATGAACAATCTCAATAAATATCACTTTAGTGTCCATGCAAATCCCATCACAAGAGCTATACAAACCATCAATCGGGGACACTTGGTGTTAATTCCATCTCTGGACTTCTCATTAATTCCTTCTTGCTTTTTCTTAATAAGTGTACATTGAGTCTGCTTACTCTTTGTCGATATTTCCTTATTCTTCTTGGATGTGAGACAATAAATTCACAAGCCGTTGTCTGTGTTGCTATAGTATGGTTGATTATCTAGGACAGTCTCTCTCAAAGAAATTACACCAGTAAAATTAAGGAACAATTTATAAATGATCATGAGTGTTTCATTGAGCCTTATGTTATTGTCATTATCACTTGTTAAATGCAAACATGAAAGGAATATGTGTTTTATTTGGTGAAATAAAGAAATGTACTCTGCTGCTCTATTACAGGTCCATATTATACTCTTCTGTTCTCTTTTTGTCCATGATAGAAGTTTGCAAAAGGCATCCAGTAGCAGAACAGATTGTCTAGATTGTCTTGGAGGTTGAATGCTTATGTGCTCTCCTTGGATTTGGACAGAGTGGGAGCAATATGAAACAGCAGCTAGAAGATTGATACTTCTAAGTAGGATGACAGCTACATTTGTTTCCTGGAGATCTTTTATAAGCATCTGCTCTCTATCACAGTAGCTACATAACAGTATGCTTTAGTGCACTGGTGAATTCTATTCAAATAGTTTTGTTGCATTGTAAGCTGTTCTCTGTCCCTGGCTGGGTTGCCCCAAGCTCCATAACTCCTTATTTTAGAGTTATTTGAACAATTAATATATCTAAAAAGAGCAACCCAAATAACTGGACAAAGACGTTTATATGCAGTATGTAGTGATGATGATCTCATTAAATTAGTACAAGATAAAAGCATATATATATATATTTCCCCCTAGAAATAACATCAAGGACAAAACAAAGTTCAAACTGATTGGAGTTTTCCTAAACATTTCACTATGGAGGAATATGTTTAAAGATAAAACGTAACATATAATATAACTGGTGACATCTTTGTTATTGACTTATTAAAATGGATACACTCATATAGCACAATAGTACTTTTCTAGGCTGGCAAGGTCTAGATCTTTGAGGGAAAACATTCAAACTGGAAACCTGGTGACAGTTGAGTCCAATGAGTCAATTCTTTTATAACCCACCAGGTGGCCTGGACATTGAGGAGGGTTTTTGTTTTTGTTTTTTCAGTTGTTACAGTCTTGACTCCAAACACTTTACTCCTCAGGAAACTTAAATCATTCAAGGCTTTCAGATGATTAAAAAGAAGCTCACTCATACAGTGGAGAGTATTGTGTTTTATGTGATTCTAATAAAAGAAAAGCAACATTCAAAAAAAAACTTTCTTGACAACACTCAGGCTACTGTTTTTACAAATAACTAGATTAAATGGCATAGCTTATTAATTAAAAAGCATGCTCATGTCTGAGTACCTAGTTCCATAATGATAGCTGTACCATGTGTCTCAGTTATTCTCCTATTGCTGTGAAGAGACACCATGACCAAGCAACTCTTATAAAAGAAAGCATTTATTTGGGACCTTACTTAGAGTCTGAGAGAGTTAGTCTATGATCAGCACAGTAGGAAGCATACAGACATGGTGTTGGAGCTGTAGTTGAGAACACTACATACTTATCTGTAGCTGGCAGACAGAAAGAGACCAGGCCTTGATATGAGCTTTTGAATCCTCAAAGCACACCACCAGTGGTCCTGAAATAGGACCACACCTCCTAATCCTTCCTAAACTGTTCAACTAACTGGGTACCAGTCATTCAAACATCTGAATCAATGAGGGCCATTCTCATTCAAACTACCACACTGTGTTACGCTAAATTACATGGATTTCTGGCCCAGTTTATTCCACTAGACAGGTGAAAAACTGTTTAAAACTAATACAGAGCTATGCTTTCAGATGGAGTCAACACTATATACTTCGGCTTGGTTATACAGAGAAGAACCAGATTCCTGTATTTGATCCTCTGATTGAAAACAGAATATGAAATTTCTGTAGTAAAGTTATTAATAGCGTTAATTTTTGTCAAAATGAATAAGCAAGGTAACTTTTCCTTCTCAATTTCATGCTCTGCAGTTCTTAGATAACAACTTCTTGGCATGAAGTCATCAATCACTTTACTGAACTTTATCCTCGAACTGTGGGTTGCTTTTTTTATTTTTTCATTACTAGAACATTTTCATTTCTTCTAGAATAGTCTTGTTCTCTCACTTCAAGAGTGAGTGGAAACTGACTCTTGATACTTAAGGAACAACATTATAAAACAGAGAGAATCAAAGTAGATAGAAATCAACCTGCTTATCAATATGTCTCATGAGCATGTTGATTTATCTGTACTTCTTAAGGACTCAGGTAATAATCATCCTGGGCCCAAGACTTTGAACATATGAATATAATCCTAAGCCACTTTAATTTGACATGAGAAAAACTAGCAAAATATTGAAAAGAATCAATTGTCCAGTTATTGGTGGTGTGTTGTTGTTGTTGTTGTTGTTGTGTGTGTGTCTGTGTGTGTGTGCAAGTATGCATATGGTGATACCCATCCAACAAGAAATGGACAATGTGGAAAGATATCTATATTAATGATACTTTAGTTTATCAAATTAAACTAAAGCAAGTGACAGTCTCTGTTAGATTTCTGCACTTTCTATATTTTGTTTTTGCAAAACAGAATCTCTTAAAATAAAGTTGAACACTTTATTATGTAGAATTTGAGACACATGTATGTATGTCTAACATGTCTCTTTTTTAAAAAAAGAAACATAATGCTGATTAGTATCATTCTGGAAAACAATAGGGCCATTTTAGTTGTAAAAAACTTTCTGAGTTTTATTTTTCTAAACTTAAAAGTTCTGTGTTTTGCTGGATGGTTTTTATGTATGCTGTGAATGTGTGTGGCTGTCATTGGTTAATAAAGAAGCTGCTATGGCCCATGGCAAGGCAGAATAGAGCCAGACAGGGAATCCAAGCAGAGAGAGAAGAAGAAGGTGGATTCAGGGGATGCTGAGTCATGCTCGGGGAGCAAGATGTAATGGGACACAGGTAATACCACAAAGCCACGTGGCAAAACATAGATGAATAGAAATGACTTGAATTAAGTTGTTAGTTAATTACAAGCCTGAGCCATAAGCCAAACAGTCTGTAATTAATATAAACCTTTGTGTATTTATTTGGGGCTGAACAGCTGCAGGACCAGGTAGGAAAGAAACCTCCACCAATAGTGTTTATATAATCAAAATAAACTTTAAGAAAGATAAGGTATGTAATTAAAACTCAGATATAAATGCATAAGCATAGGCAATGGCCTTATTTTCCATCTCCTTGTTTTATGTAGTGACAGTATAATATTCTAAAGCTCATATAACAGAAGAGGATATTGTCTTGTTCCCTGTAACATGGGAGCTAAAACTATACTAGAGCAAGATGTTTGATGCAGGGTGATATCATTACTTAACTTGTTCTACTCTTATGAACATAAAATCCATTTGCTAAACTATGTGTGTCATGTTACCCCAAGAGTAGTTGTATTGACTCCCTTGATTACACCGAGGCCACAATGGTTCAATGGCTGACCCATACCATCACACTTCACTTTCCACAGTGAGACAATTTCTCTGGATGTATTCACATTTGCTAAGCAACAGAAGGCTATATAACTATTAATAATAATTTGGAATGATTTTTATGTGGTAAGCCCTTCATTCCTAAAAACAAACAACACTTTTATTTACAGTGACACAAAAAGAACCCCAAACTCCTGTGTGTGAATTAAAAAATACATGTAACTGTTGGGTATTTGAAAAGAGACTGAAAATCATATTCCATCAACTCACATTGGAGAGTGGGTTCCATATCATTTCACTCTTGCTTATTGTTGAGACGGGCCTGTTCAGGAGTTGCTCAAAGCCAACTGTGCAGCAGGATTAGTTGGGAAGAAAAAGTGAATCTACTTAATAACATTAGGACTAAACCATCTTAATGTTGCATGATTTTATGTCCTGCTTAAGGGTTTTAATGTCCATGACCCATGGAAAAGAATGATTTCACTGAAGGTAGTAGGGAGGAAAAATAAATACATATTTAAAGTGTTTTATAAGTGGTTCTGATATTCACCCCTGCCCTCCCCTCTCTTCTCTCTGTTTCTCCATGTTATTATGCCTCTCTCTATGTCCTTCTATCTCCGTCTCTCTCACTTCCTCCATCTCATTCTCTTTCTCCCTGACCCCTGTGTGTGTGTGTGTGTGTGTGTGTGTGTGTCCCTGTCCCTGAATCAGTTCTTCCTTGACTTTGCTCATGTCTCCCTATAAATATCCTCCTAGTAACAGTCACATCACTATGCCCACTAGGAGATCAAAGAAGAAGAAATTGCTATCAGAGTATTATCAGGTTCATCATAGATATATTGAAAGACCAGAATCACTGCTCCATTACATTTCATTCTGATACCTCTGGTCTCAAGAGTATTTGTAATTACTTTGAAGGAAAGAGTAGTAATGACAGAACACTGTTTTAATAATTAATTCCCCAGGAAGCTTTACAAGCAAATCATGTAAATTGCTTATGACATTTACTCTAGCTGTGTCATAAAGGCAAATTGACAGAATGTGGAAAAGTTGAAAATGATAACTGAAGAGGTGAAATTCTTTAACAAATATTTTAATTGTAATTTGAATGTGTTTCCAAGGGCAAGAGTGTATACATAAAAATTATACAATATATAATATGTAATATATGAACTACATAATTATATATGTTCTTTATACAGTGTAATACTATGCTAGTAATATATAGGACTTTGTATGAATATTTTTATTTTACACACATACATATATATCAGATATATTTATATATAACTGCTTTTTTAACTTAGAGGGAGAGGAAACTTGTTACACATAGATACTACAACCAGTAAGTTGTAATTTAGTAAGTACTGTATTATATCCCAGATAATACTTTTCTATAGTTGAGGTGGTATTGTGTTCCCTGAAATATTGTGCACCCTAATAAGCTTATCTGGGGTCAGAGACAGAACAGTCACAATATTAAACATAGAGGATAGGCAGTGGTAGCACATGCCTTTAATCCTAGCATTCTAGAAGCAGAAATCCATATGTTCAAGCATACAGCCAAGCATGGTGACTCATGCCTTTAATCCCAGAAAACGAGCCTTTAATCCCAGGGAGTGGTGGTAGAAAGCAGAAAGATACATAAGGCGTGAGGACCAAAAACTAGAAGCATTTGTCTGGTTAAGTATTCAGGCTTTCGAGCAGCACAGTTCAGCTGAGAGCCATTTGGATATGAGGACACAGAGGCTTCCAGTCTGAGGAAACAAGACCAGCTGAGAAGTTGGCCAGGTGAGGTTAGCTGTGGCTTGTTCTGTCTCTCTGATCTTCCAGTGTTCACCACAATACTTGACTCTGGGTTTGATTTTATTAATAAGAACTTTTAAGATTCCTGCCACATATAGTTTTTAATTTTAAAACATTATTAAATATTGAATAAAATATTACTTTTCTTACTAATTCATTATCATTTCATGTCTCCTGTATTATGTGATTTAAATTCCCTATATCTAAAATGAACACACACACACAAACACACACAAACATCCATTTTATTGTTATATTATTTACATTTTAATAAGTGTCCCAAAGGAGGAGAAGCTATTTCAGCATAGTCAAATACCATTTGTCATGCATGTTTCAAGTATAATTTTTCTTAAATGTTATAATTTGCTTTAATGTAAGTTTTATGAGTAAATGTGGAAATGGTTGCCTACTAAACACAGAAGTAGATAATGAAAACTCATTATAACCAGAGTTAAGTGAAAGTCTTTATAAAGTTTACAATATATAAGGTATTCATAGAACCACATTCTTGAAAACTTAAACAGTATGTCAAAATATCTTTAGCAAAAGCATCTGATTTTGCTGGGCAGTGGTGGTGCATGCCTATAATCTTAGTACTCTGGAGGCAGAGCCAGGTGGATCTCTGTGAGTTCGAGGGCAGCTTGATCTACAGAGTGAGATTGAGGATAGGCACCAAAACTACACAGAGAAACCCTTCCTCAAAAATCCAAAAGAAAAAGCATCTTATTTATGGCAGAGACTATGCAATATTTAACACATTAGACATTCTTTACATCTTTTTTGTCCCAGATTTTTATATTATATGGTGTATTCAAGAAAAAGAGATGACCCAACAAAAGAGGAAGGACATTAAGTGCATGCTGCTAAATGAACCAAGCCAGTGTATTTTTTATAAGTTGTATGACCCCAAACCTTTTAGTTCCTAGAAAATACAAGATTAGAGATACCCATAGGGTTTTCTGTCCTAAACAGAACATTTGTGTTATTGATACCCAGTCACATGGAACACCACTGAAAGAGGGATAGGAAGGACTTTGGGAGCTGGAATATGGGGAGGAGTACTGTGAAGCAGTGTTCTGGTTGTTATATAAGACTTATGAAATTATGAATATGCAAGAGCTTTGACCACCTACTCCCCAAAGTAAAAGAAAAGAAAAGAAATAAAAAAATGGAAAAACGTGTGTGTGTGTGTGTGTGTGTCTGGTTGGAAAGAAGGAAGTCTGTTGAAGCAGAATGGAATAAAACCAGAGTGAAGGCATTATTATGATAACAGTCATTGTACACAAGTATGAATAAAGAAAATGCTAATAGGAAACAATGAATCCATTTTAACAGAAAATCATCATTAAGAACCTGTGATATTTATGGTTATAGCTTAGGGAAACTATAACCATGTAAGATAAATGTCTAGAACTAGAGTGACTCTGGCAAGAATTTTTGTAGATGTCACTTGACAACCAAGGAAATGCTTCCTACTATAGTCATCTAATGTGGCATGTCATCTGTAATAAGGAATATATTCCTGTTCCATATATTTCTTTAATTAGTGAGAGAGGCTAAGTACTTTTCATAATAAATTAAATTGATGTTTCTTTTCTTATTCAAAACTTGTGACACATGAATATAAAAAAAGAGACCTTTATATTAAAACCTGGTGATGATTTCTTATAGGGTATTATAGAATCTTTTCAAATCTTGTACTTAGAAGCACGTACACTCTTAAATTTTTTTTTCAGAATTTCTTATTTTCCGTAGGAAGGCTTATAAAGAGAAATGGATAACACAGGTGAAAGATCATTACCTATATGTATTCTAATATGTATCATTGTCAAAATAATGCCAAGACAAAGATGAAAGACATTCAAAATGTCATCAGCTATGTTCATATCAGCATTGTTTGTAATAGCCAGAACCTGGAAACAACCTAGATGCCCTTCAACTGAACAATGGATAAATAAAATGTGGTACATATACACAATGGAATACTACTCAGCAGAGAAAAACTATGATATCATGAGGTTTGCAGGCAAATGGATGGATCTAGAAAAAAATCATCCTGAGTGAGGTAACCCAGACTCAGAAAGACAAACATGGTATGTACTCACTCATAGGAGGATACTAGATGTGGAACAAGGATGTCTGGACTGCTATTCACATCACCAGGGAGGCTACCTGGAAAACAGGACCCCAAGAAAGACATGGGGATCGCCCAATGATGGAGAAATGGATGAGATCTATATGAACAGCCTGGACATGAATGGGGGAAATGAAGGGCGAGGGTTGAGGAAAGAGAGCTTGGGGGAACAGGAGATCCCAGCTGGATCAACAACAGAGAGGGGGAACAAGGAATAGGAGACCATGGTAAATGAAGACCACATGAGAATAGGAAGAAGCAAAGTGCTAGAGAGGCCCACAGAAATCCACAAAAATACCCCACAATAGACTGCTGGCAATGGTCAAGAGACAGCCCGAACTGACCTACTCTGGTGATGGGATGGGCAAACACCCTAATTGTCATGCTAGAAACCCCATCCAAAGACTGAGGGATCTGGATGCAGAGATCCACGGGCTAGGCCCCAGGTGGAGCTCTGGGAATCCAATTAGTGAGAAAGAGGAGGGTTTATATGAGCAAGAATTGTTGAGACCAAGGTTGGATAAAGCACAGGGACAAATAGCCAAACAAATGGAAACACATGAACTATGAACCAATGGCTGAGGGGCCCCCAACTGGATCAGGCCCTCTGAATGGGTGAGACAGTTGATTGACTTGATCTGTTTGGGAGGCATCCAGGCAGTGGGACCGGGTCCTGTGTTCATTGCATGAGCTGGCTGTTTGAAACCTGGTGCTTATGCAGGGTCGCTTTGCTCGGCTTGGGAGGAGGGGAATGGACCTACCTGGACTGAGTCTACCAGGTTGATCTAAGTCCTCGGGGGAGGCTTTGCCCTGGAGGAGGTGGAAATGGGAGGTGGGCTGGGGGGAAGGGGAGGGGGGCGGGAGGGGGGAGAACAAGGGAATTGGTGCTGATATGTAGAACTGAATTGTATTGTAAAATAAAATAAAATAAAATTTTAAAAAATGTCATCAAACACCATAAGCATAAGTTTCTGTCCATTAAGACCTGAAGTAATTCCTGTGGATGCCTGAGTGTCCCTGCTTCGTAATGCAGTGTGAACAATGACTGGGGAGACGAGAAGAGTTCATGCCTATTATGTCTTTACCAAAGCCACGGTAATCTCAGAAATATTTATTTTCTTGGTCTTTAGAGCTACTGCTTTACCTCTGTGAGTAGTAGTTTCTTCCATCTACTGACCTGCAGTCGATGTTTTCCTGTGTCCTGCCCAATCCTGCAGCTACTCAGACCCAAGTAAACACACAGAGGCTTATATTATTTACAAACTATAAGGGCTAATGGCTCAGGCTTCTCACTAGCTAGCTCTTATAACTTAAATTAACCCATTTCTATTAATCTATGTTTTGTCATGTGTTCCATGGCTTACAGGTCTGCTGGCATGTTGTTCCTTGGGCCGCAGGCTGGAGTCTCTACCTTCTTCTTTCTCTTCCTGTCTATCTGCTTGGATTTCTGCCTGCCTAGATTTAAGCTGCCTTGCCATAGGACAATGCAGATTTATTTATCAACCAATCCAAGCAACACATATTCACAGCATATGGAAAGACATCCCACAGCACTGACCCAACTTCATATTTACTTTTATTGTTCTGTGATCATACAGTTTTACTTTGTAGTGAGGAGTTTATGGTTTTATGTGCCAGAAAGTGCATGCAAGTGAATTCTTAACAATCACGTACTCTATGTAAATAAGCCAAGTAAAAGAGTAAACAAAGTAAAGAAATTACAGAAGTTATGGACAATATTAATTTGCCATCAGTGCAATTCATCCCCTGAATAATTAAGTCTTTCTTCAGATATGAAAATACAATTAAAGGAATAGGTGAACTGATAGTCTTCAGCCTGAGGATTTGCTTGCATTACCTGAATATGAATTTCAGAACTTATGGTGATTATATTTGTAAGGAGCAACATAACTGAGATAAGTGAAAACTTGACCTTATCAAACATTTGTTACAGAAAACTTTATAATATTTAAGTTAGATAATAGTTATTTTGAAGCTTAACCATAAATAACAGTTCAGTTCATTCCTAATTTAGGTCAGTGCAATATAAAAATGCTGAGGCTATTCAAACTTTTAGTTTATAGAATCATTTTTATCAATTACAATCAGTTAATTTTATAGACAAAATTTTATTTTTTAAAAGTTCTATTTTATCTGAAACTCAATTTAAATTTACAATTGATATATACATATATAGTATGATATATATATATAATCAAAGAACTGATTATAAATCAAAGTATGACATTACTTCAATTAATAACAGTGATATAAAAGCTGATAAAATACCTAAAATTTTTGCCAACTTGGACATTATTTCTCTTTCTGACCTCAATTAAGAAAAAAAAAGCACTAAAATAATTTATAATTTTAACTTTAGTATAATGTTAACTCTCACTATTTTTTAATGATGATGCATTTGTTAGATTACTAACCTTAAATGAATTTTAGAATAAATTTTAGCAGTGAATTTTAGAATAACACTGTTGCAGTTAATTTATATTTCAGAACCCAGAGAGGGTATAGTTATTTTAGGCAGGTCATGTTAAAATTTTTGGTTTATTAACTTACTTCAAGGTATTGTTGAAAGGAGTTAACAACCAAGTGAACCAATCCGCAGGGTTCTGATTAATGAAACAGGAAGCAGGGTTATTAATCTTAAACTGGTAATATTACCCCATTAACTGAAGTGGCTCATAAGGAACTGTCCTGGCAGGGTTGATGATTTCTTTGCAAGGAAACAAATGGTAGATCATATCATTACCTGGAGAGCACTGAATCGGAGCACAGGGATTGTGATGTTCCTTAAGAAATATTTCCATCATGCTGTAGTACAGAGATGAATCACCTGTCTCTGCCCTCGAGAATTTTCTGTCTGAATACCTAGGACAAATCATGCAGAATGGGATTATTTCTCTTTTGAATGATGGCAGGAAAACCTAGAAAAACCACACCACAAAGTTCTATTTGCAGTGTTTGTCAGTGCAATACAAACTCTCATTGCAAAGAAACAAAAGTCTCTTGTTGAAATTTAAAATGGTTTAGATTGCATTTACTTTTACTTGGTTCATGAAATGATGTAATTTGGGGATAGGCTGTAGGAAATTGGTTTTTTTCTAAAAACATTTTAGTTTCATGAGCTTTATTTAATATACTATACCCTCATGTATATTTTGAAAAATTCTGTGAACATGATACATGTTTCCATCACATTTATATCCATTTAAAAACTTATTATTTCCTTACCTTGTCTCTAAAGTCTGCTACTTTCTTGGTCACCTTTTACCTTTTCCCCCCTTTTTTATGAGCCTGGGTCTTACCTGTTGCTTGTGATCCTCTGGCCTCAGACAGACACTTACAGTTTCTGGGACTCCTTTGGGCCTGGCTAGTGTCATTTATTATTTTTGAAGTTTGCTTTCTTTGAATCACCAGGAGATTTTTGGACTTATTTTATGGCAGGGTTCATGCTGAAAATGAATTTAGAAGAGGAGGAATGTCATGGGTGCAGATAATAAAGAAAAATTTCACAGTCAAGTCTGCACCTCAGCTGGATCTTGGGAGACTCAGATGGGCAAAAGAAGAAGAAAGTTAACCTGAGTACTGAAAATAATGTAACCAAAGCTCAGGAGTAGTGCTAAAAGACACTGATACTGCTCTTTAAACACTTTAAACACATTGTGACCAAGTGCAGGTTAAAAAAAATGCTGCTTGCAATGAAAAGAAAGCCAGACTATGTCAAGAAATTCATGTATTTAGAGGTTTCTGAATTGTTCAACAGTTACTTTACAGTCCAACTCTAAATTTTTATATTGCATTGTTTGTGTTCTCTGTTAGGATTTTATCAAAATGATGTACAAAGTGACAAAGTGATTTTCATTCAAAGGAAATTCAATAATGGAAAAGTACCCTGATCTTTAATATAATGAATGATTTTGACAACTAAGTAGTCTTGTCTTAGTGCTGAGAATGTGTTGGAAGAGACTTTGTCCTGTTGAGTTTGAATATGTCTACACAGAGAAAGTAGGTGATAGTTGGATATTAACTTTAATAATTTAACTTTTAACAAATTTTCTCTGGTCTAAAATAGAATGTAACAGCTTTTGGAGTGATTAATGTACCAAGTAAACACATCTTTAGATATTTATATCTATGAAAAGTTTCCTACTTCTGAGAGATTAGGTATAATGAACAGAAAGGTACAATGATAGGTTTTTATCAAGTTTCTGTCATAAAACAATCATTTTAATCTCTCTTTAATTTTTACTTGTCTTTTTTAACTTTTAAATTGTAACATTTTAAAATTTATGATTAATAGTTTTGAACTGAAACCACTACTATTAAATAGATCTGAAATAAGGAATTACTGGTAGTCATTTAATTTACACTTAATTATAACACACATAATATTGAAGTTATCCTGTTCAGTTTAGAAGCTGAAAATGTATAAATACAATGCTGAAGATTTTACTAGTTAAAAATGGACTTGGGTATCATGTACTTCAAAAATGTAATAATTTTAATTTATATGTAAATTTTTAATTTTAATGTATAGTTTTAATTTACTTTTTCCATCAAAACACTAGTATTTTTATATCTACTGAATTATTTAGCAAATTATTTTATAAGATAGAACACATGAAGGCTTACCTGTGCATAAACTTTTTGACTGCATCCCCTTTAATATGTGATAGAACTCAGTGTGTGCATGTGTTTGTGTAGTTTTGAGCATCCTTAAGGATGATGCTGGTTATTATTATCTATATTTTAGACTATTAAAACAAATCATTTTAGTCATACAGGGTAAGCTCTACATTAATTATTATGGTATAAAATTGAACAGAATCTTCAGCTAATAGAAGACTAGTGTTTGATACTAGTCATGACTGAGCATCTGCTCTAATTGGAGGTTTTATAAGTATAAAATTAGAAAAATATTTAGGCTACAAGATATAGAGAAATTAGACTTATATGAATTAGGAAATTCCTCTTTACTGACCTGGTTTCACAGTGCTGGAAAGTGTTATCTACAATACTGAAGGAGAAAAGTTATCAACACTACTACCCAGCTGTAATCACTACAGCCTGCCATAACTATCCACCTCACAAGAAGTGCCCACTGGTACAACAGTGCCATTAGTATTCTGGGGGTAACTACCTCCTGGTTAGATTTAAGACCACTCCACATGACAGAGCTCATACTTCCTACTTTTAATCTGGCCAATATCCGAGAGCAGGGGAGGTCATAGACCTTAGAAGAGGCACTATTATGATGGTAGTTCCTATAACGTACTTAAGCTATCTTCTAATTACTTCTGTTTATTTTCTTAAATAATTTTTATGTGTATGGGTGGTTTGCCGGCATGTACTTCAGTGTACTATGAGAGCACCTAGTGCCCTCAGTGGCAAGAAGATGGGCCAGATAATGGTGTCAGATCCCCTGGAACTGAAGTTACAGTTGTGAGCCATTATGTGGGCATTGTGAATAAAACCCAGGTCTTCTTAACTGCTGAATCATCTCTTGAACCCTAAATACTTATATCATAGATTGGTGTGGTTGTTCACCCTCATCAGAGAAATGCTCTTTACAGTATAGTTCAAGCAAGAGACCCACACCTGTTCAGAATGCAGAGGATGTATAACTGTAGGATGCTCAGTACTACAGAAGAAATCTAGATCATTTTCCCAATGAAGACTGTGTGCATAAATTTTAAGAACCAGAAGTTATGAATTCTGTGCAGCATTGCTGTCTGGACACATTAGGGCCACTGTCATCATAATTTCACTGATTGCCTGCTTAAGATTAACACAAGAAAAAGTCTGTTTAAATTCCAGTGTAGATTGGGGAATGGCTCAGACAGAAATCCATGTCTATGAGGAGCTTCTGAAGTTAATGTTTTCATGGGTAGAGTATATATATGATGTAGCCTGTGGTGGGATTCCTGTGATCTAGCAGATGGCCTTGTACACGTGAACCTAAGAGTATCACTGTTTGGACACCCTGGGCTCTGAAAAGAGGATATGAATTTCAGAGGTAGATGCGGAAAGGAAAAGTTTGAGAGGAGTTGATGGGAGGGTAGGAAATCAAAGTGATCCAAAATCATTGTGCACAGGTATAAATTCTCCAAGTCTGAATTATCAAAAAGGAATAACCGCTCACCTTTTCCCATCTCATTTCCTCAATCTGATCACTTTTACCATGAAAGTGTACCCTCTCTATTTCATTCCTATCTTCTCCCCAGCAGTGAGGGGAAAGGGAGATAAAAACAGGAGAGAGTCTAGGTTACCTCACTCAGGATGATTTTTTTCTAGATCCATCCATTTGCCTGCAAACCTCATGATGTCATTGTTTTTCTCTGCTGGATAGTATTCCATTGTGTATATGTACCACATTTTGTTTATCCATTCTTCAGTTGAAGGGCATCTAAGTTGTTTCCATGTTCTGGCTATTACAAATCATCCAGGCAGTGGGACGGGGTCCTGTGCTCATTGCATGAGTTGGCTGTTTGAAACCTGGGGCCTATGCAGGATCGCTTGGCTCTGCCTGGGAGGAGGGGACTGGACCTACCTGGACTGAGTCTACTAGGTTGATCTCAGTCCACCGGGGAGGCTTTGCCCTGGAGGAGGTGGGAATGGGGGGTGGGCTGGGGGGAAGGTGAGGGAGGCCGGAGGGGGTAGAACAAGGGAATCCGTGGCTGATATGTAGAACTGAATTGTATTGCAAAATAAAAATTAAAATTAAAAAAAAAAGAGAGGAGAAAAAAAAAACAGTAAGAATCTCTAAAAAATTATAAGGAATCATATTACTATTTTAGAAATTCTATAATCCATGTAAGTCTATGTATAAATACACACCACACACACACACACACACACACACACACACACACACACACATTGAAAATTTTTCATGTGAACGGACAGTGCTCCCTCCAACAGCCAAAGACCATCTAATAAAACACCCAATACTTGGATGTGAAACCCTCTTTTGAGCTATTGGTCAGGACTATTTTTTTTTTTTTGAGATTCCCCAAACATAACAAGCTATTGCTATTCCCCTACATTTTCCTCCAGAGTTGGAAGGTAAGTCACTATGGCTGAAGTAATCATGCATATCAAATACAGGGCACAGAGGGCCCCGGGCTAGAAATACTCTGAAACACTCCTCTGGAAGGACTGGATTTCATGGTTCCATAAAGAACCCTGCCCTCTTCACAAGGAAGGAAGGAAACTACAGTTATACATAGCTGCAATATCTATGAACCACAACGATGACCATCATGGCATGATAACCCTTAGGGTCAGGTAGTAGCATGGATACCTTGACAATAACCAACAGCTCTCCAGCTGGATTTAATACCACTCTATAGGAAGGAAATCATACCTTGAAATGGAAACCTAGCAAACTACTCCTAGATAATGAACTCATGGATCTTGGAGGAGAAACTACATATGGAGTACTTACTCATTTCATGTAGTAAAGCAAAATGATTTCATGTAGTAAAACAAAGATTTTTTTAAAAAAAATTTCCTGAGTATTAGCTATTTCTAGATCTCAGATATATCCACAGACAATGCTATTCTCCACACACAGTCTATTGCCTAGTTCTACTGCATTGCCATCTTTCATAACTGCCTTGAGTGTCTACTTAGGTTTATTTGTAGGTGATGGGTTTGAGCACATATTAGTGGAAATAGTTTTATTAAGATAGAAACTCTGGTTACTGAATCTCTTGCCTCCTCAGACTCAGAGCTAACACTGATATTGTATTTTTACAGACTTTTTAAAATAAACATTATGCAAAGAAGACAAAACCAAAATCTCTGAAAATGTGTTTTTTTGCTGAGGACAACAACCTTGAACATGAAGAGGTTGAGCTGGTGCCTGCAGCTCTATGTTCTAGTTTCTTTGGTGCAGGAAGGTACAGGCTATGTTAAAAAAATAACAACAAAACAAAACAACAACAAAAACATGGACAGGAATCCAGCCACAAACCTTTGACCAACAATCTGTGCAGCCTACAAGATGTTCTGGGGCAATGGTGGCACAGAACTTTTGGGAGTGACCAACCAATGCCTGATTTAACGTGAGGCCCATGCCATGAGAAGGAACCCATGTTCTACACTGCTTGGATGGCCAGGAACTGCAGACGAGATAGCCCAGAGACCTAGGATAGAACCAAACATGGCTGGTCTAAAAACAAACAACAACGATAACAACAAAACCAATAAAATTATTCCTATTTATGTTCTGCTATACCCATAGATCAGTGCCTTCTCCAGTTCTCATCAGAGAGGCTTCTTCTGGCAGAAGATGGGAGCAGATGCAGAGACCCACAGCCAGACATTGTACAGAGACAGAGAGTCTAAATTGGTGGTCTCCATAAGGGGATGAGGAAAGATTGTAAGAGTCAGAGGAGATGTATTATACAACATACCCACTGAATCAACTAAGCAGGGCTCACATGGGCTCACAGAAATGGAAATGATAAGCAGGAGGCATGGATGGGTCTGTACAAGGTCCTCTGTGTATATGTTGTGGTGTTTAGCTTGGTGTTGTTCTGGGACTCTTAACTAGGAAGTAGGTGTGTCTCTGACTCTTTTGCTGCTCTTGGTACTCTTTCTACTATTAAGTTGCTTTGTCTAGCTTCAGTGAGGGCTGTTGGCTTGCCCTCACTTGTATTTTGTTTTGCTGTGTTTGATTGTTGTCTATTGGAGGCCTGCTCTTTTCTGAAGGGAGACAAAGGGGTCATGGATCTGGGGAACAGGGGCAGGGGGAGGAGTGGGAGGAATAGACGGAGGGCAATTGTAGATATGTGAGAGATGAATCTATTTTCAATTAAAAGCTACTAATAAAACTCAACAACAAAAAAAGAGACTTTCTAAAAAAATTAAAATGCGTTTTAAATCAATGATGTTGCAAGAAAAACATCTGGAATCTATGTTGAAAAAGGAGTATCCTGTAACACATGAAGTTCTGGTACCACCATATATGTTACGATGGGAACTGTGACTCCAGCAGAGGCCTGCAAGGGGGCTCTTCTCTTAAAAAGCCAATTTAAGTTGGACCATCAATAGAAATGGGAAATTTAGAGTCTTCAGGAAGAAGTTAGCTTTATAAACATCCCTGGGATTCACAGCCCAGTACAGGGTTTTAGAGAGTTTAAAGATGGTGAAAGAAGGGATGTTTCCAGTGACCTAAAGATTAGACTGGGGAAGAGGACAAATTCCTTCCCAGGTGTCCTGGATGTTTTTTGTGTGCCAACTTGACACAAGCTAGACTCACCAGAGAGGAAGGAGCCCCCGTTGAGGAAATGCCTCCATAAGATACAGCTGTAAGGTATTTTCTCATTTAATGATCAATAGGGTAGGACCCAGCCCATTGTGGGTGGTGTCATCCTTAAGCTAGTGGTCCTGGGTTATGTAAAAAAGCAGGCTGAGCAATCCAAGGATTAAGGATTTAAGATTTTACTCTCATGACTACATGAAAATAAATATTTCTACAGCTATATATCAGCTGCTATGAGAAGATCTCACATGCAAGAGAAAATTTTCTAACCAACATCTTGAATTTTGCTTTGTGAAATTTTAAAGAGAGAACACATAGACGTCATGTCATGTCTACTTAATTTTGAGATAATGTTTTTTGTGTTGTTTAAATTGACCAGTTTTCAATAATTTGTTAAATGAAAGTAAAACTGATAATACCTCTTTTAAAAACTAGATCAAATATGTGATGTAACTTGAAGGGAAAGCTTTCCATTCGATCACTCTATATTTAAAGAACTGGTATTTGTGATTTTTTTTAAAAAAAGAGCCAATGATTTGGAGTTCATGATGCCTGTAATATCAATCAACACCATTTTCATAGACCTCGACTATTGTCTTCGAGATTTGTCATTCAAAATGACAGTCTTCATAAGTCATAGAGCTCTTATGAATCATGCTAAAGGAAAGTGGAGTAGTAGGTAAAGGAAGATGTTTGGCTTAAAAGATGATAGGTTAAAGCATAGTTCATAGCTCAATAACTACATTTTAGTAATTTTACAGATATTTATTGAGCATTAGACAAATACCAGAATGTATAATGTTAAAGGAATAGTAGATATGGTAGGCAATGTCTTAACTCTCATAGTATTTAGCACAGGGAATGGAAATAAATAAGGAAAAAAAATAAATGAACAATAACTTCAGGAAGTGTCAAGTTCCATAATGATGATAGGCAGAGTAACCTTACTGATAAATGTGGCCATTAGTCTGAGTGCTCAGAAAAGGCATTTCCAAGGAGGAAATGTAATAGGAAATCTGAAGAGATACAGATATAAGTCATGCAGAAACTCATAGAATGTGTTTTTCCCCCCCAGAAAATATCATGAGTAAGAATCCATCCTGAGGCAGGAATAAACTTGATAAGTTCTAAAAAACAAAACAGACCATTTATGCGTAGGAAAGAACATGAAGAAGTTGAGTGCTGAGATCAGAAGGGATGGAATTCAGATCAAATGAAGCCTTGCAACTTAAAATAAAGGACTAGGGCTTAATTTGATGTGAAATGGGAAGAAATGCAAAGCCTTAGGCAAGCTACCGACTCAAAATTACATGGTTTAGAAAGATTATTCATCTGATTATTTATAAATTATGATTGTAGAATTTCAATATGTTGATTTGAGTTTACTGAATATTTTTATGAATATATGTGTTCATTGAAAATTGATTTTTTTCAAACAATATATTCTGATTGCTGTTCCCCTTCCTCAATTCCTGCTAGATCTTCCCCACTTTCCTACACACCCAAATCCACACCCTTTCTTTCTGCCTCTCATTAGAATACAAGGAAGAATTTATATAACAGTAATAATAATAATAATAATAATAATAATAATAATCACTGTGTAATTAAAAGAGGTTTTCTCTATTTTTCATTTCTTTAGATTTTTCTTTAGTTAATATATTTTTTTAATTTCCTGTTATTCATGTTTTGTCTTCAATATGTCTGAGGTCTCTAAAAAATGAGAAATCAAAAACTGTACTATCACACTAAATACTTCTCAAAAGAAGAAACACAAATGGCTATTACATATTTTTAGAATGTTCTCTATCATTAGCCATCAAAAAAATTCAAACTTAAATTGTTTTGAGATCCCGTCTCACCCCAGTCTGAATGACCATCATCAGAAAGCAGAAGGAGGAAGCAGGGACAAATAACTCCAAGAATGTTTGATAAAACCTTAAGGAAATATGTTTTCTTTCCTGAAATTATCTACAGCATATATTGTATAAAATTATATACAACACACACACACAACACACACATATATTTTTTTTAATTAAATGACTATGGCACTTGGGCTTAGAATGCCCCCCAAGACCATTATACTATCTAAAAATATAACAACAACAAAAGTATCAAGCATGAGAAATCTCTCTTTGAGAAGTTGGTTGGGGGTAGTCCCTGTGACTCTCAAAACAATATAAATTATTGATACAGTTATTGGCTGTCACTCAGTGGTTAAAAACAAGCCCATTTTGCAGAATACACCATGAATTTCAAACACAGGACTCAGAAGATTAGGGCTGGATATACCTTGAGAGCCTCCTTCCTGCAGTATGACTTTCATAGTGCCAGAAAAAAAAATACAAGATGCTGAAGGAGAGAAGCAATCAACAGTTCTCCCCAGCTATGACACCTATGAACCACAACAATAACCAGCATAAGAAGTTAGCCCTAAAGGTGCAATAATGGCACTCAGACATTGACAGTAAACAACTGTCTATGTGGACTTTAGGCATACTCAATAGGAGGGAAATCATGCCTGGCACTAGAAACAGGCAAATATCCAGGGCTAGAGATATCATGTGTCTTCAGAGGGAATCTATTATAGCAACTTTATTAGACCAGCACAATTCCTAACTGTATTCTCAAACTTATGCTTATATTTAACTGTATTTCTACCCCTTGCAAAGAATCTTCTCTTTACAGCAAATGAAAATGACTATTGAAAACTAGTGGTCAGGATGCAGAAATTAACATATTGTGGGGAACCCAGGCCCAACAGACACATCTGCAACACATAGCTGTAATTCAGTTTCAGGCAACAGCACAGAAGTGGGCAGGAAAGACTGTAAGAGCCAGAGGATCAGGGAGACCACTGTGAAATTGCATCCCCTAGAAATGACACAGATGCTACAAACTCATGAAACCTCAATGTATGATTGCTAAACAAGACCCAAACAAGACAACAATGTCAATAGAAATGTAAACTCAGAAGTGAAAACTCACAGGATCCTATTTCTAGGCAAAAAAACTACAAGAAAATAATAACTGCTGAGAAAGGGAAGTCTTCTTCCAGGAATGAACCCCTAAATGATTATGTGATACAAAGTGGTCAGCCCTGAAATTCATACAAACAGCAATAATAAAGGGATTCAGCAAGCAGTATGTATGTATTTTTTCATATATACATATCAGAAGATAAGGAGGTCATCATTCTGAGAGGGAGTGAAGGGGCTTTGGGCAGGTTGGAGGGAGGAAAGGGAAG
The DNA here is from genome assembly GCF_949786415.1 of Peromyscus eremicus. Lineage (NCBI taxonomy): Eukaryota > Metazoa > Chordata > Mammalia > Rodentia > Cricetidae > Peromyscus > Peromyscus eremicus. The sequence continues at coordinate 25,882,219 of NC_081428.1, read as the reverse complement.
GGGAAAAGTGATATAATTGTATTTTTATTAATTTTTAAAGAAAGAAAAATGGCTATGGATGTTGGCAAGTATGTGGGGAAAGCAGAAACTATTATTCATTTTTGGTTGTTGTGTAAGTTAGTATAATCATAGTGAAAATTGCCATGGATGCTTCTCAAAAACTAAAAATAAAACTACCATGTAAAACAGTATTTGTAGCTAGAGTTTTCTTGCCTGGCCCACGGTCAGGGCAAATCTCTCTCACCTGCCAGTCCCACAGCCGCTCAGACCCAACCAAGTAAACACAGAGACTTATATTGGTTACAAACTATATGGCCGTGGCAGGCTTCTTGCTAACTGTTCTTATAGCTTAAATTAATCCATTTCTATAAATCTATCTATACCTTGCCACGTGGCTCATGGCTTACCGGCATCTTCACATGCTGTTTGTCATCGCGGTGGCTGGCAGTGTCTCTGACTCAGCCTTCCATTTCCCAGCTTTATTCTCCTCCTTGTCCCACCTAAACTTCCTGCCTGGCCACTGGCCAATCAGTGATTTATTTATTGACCAATCAGCAACACACTTGACATACAGACCATCCCACAACAAGTATTAGTACTCCTTAGTATATACTTAAAAGGACTCCGTATCCTACTTCAGAGATAACATACACTCTCACATTCACTGCTGTTTTATTCACAGTATCTATGAAATTATAGCAACCAAAATCTCCATAAACTGATGAACGATTATGAAAAGTGGTATATATACAAAAGACAAGATTATTCAGATGTGAGGAGAGATTAAATTATAAAATTTATAGGAAATTTACTGACACTGAAAGATGTATCTACTGAGACAGCCAAGGTATAGAACATAGATGCTAACTTCAAAATTTAGATGTGAATGTTTAATTTGGAGTGTCTATAGAGTTCAGAAAGCTAAAAAGGGCTCATGATGTAGAGACAGATCTTTTTTTCTAATATTTTTATTTTATAATTAACTTAATTTCACATACCAGCCACAGATTGCCCTGTCCTCCCTCCTCCCACCCCCCAGCCCTCCCCCCCAATCCAACCCCCATTCCCACCTCCTCCAAGGCAAGGTCTCCCCTGAGGAGTCAGCCCAGCCTGGTAGACTCACATAAATCCAGTTACTCTGAACCTGATAGAAGAGAAAGTAGGAAGCAGTCTTGAAAGCATTGGCACCAGAGATCACTTCCTAAGTATAACACCAGTAGTACAGACACTGAGAGAAACAATTAATAAATGGGACCTCTTGAAACTGAGAAGCTTTTGCAGGGCAAAGGACAAGGTGAATAAGACAAAACGAAAGCCTACAGAATGGGAAAAGATCTTCACCAACCCCACATCTGACAGAGGGCTGATATCCAGAACATATAAAGAACCCAAGAAATTAGACATCAAAATACCCAACAGTCCAATTAAAAAAATAGGCTATAGAGCTAAACAGAGACAGATCTTAAGAGAATTGAAACATATCAGACTTAGAAGTAGGGGTTAAAATAGTGTGGATAATGCAGGAATGGGACCAGGAAGATAAGAGAAGAGTGTGTGGGAAGGGTTAACTGCTGTGGATATCGCTCTGTATAAATAAAATGCTGGTTGGTCAGTACCCAGGCAGGAAGTATAGGCGGGACAAACAGAGAAGAGAATTCTGGGAACAGGAAGGCTGAGTCAGGAGATGCTGCCAGCCACCAGGATGAGGAGCAGGATGTAAATTACTAGTAAGCCATGAGCCATGTGGCAAGGTATAGATTAATAGAAATGGGTTAATTTAAGATAGAAGAACTAGATAACAAGAAGCCTGCCACAGCCATACAGTGTGTAAGCAATATAAGTCTCTGTGTGTTTACTTGGTTGGGTCTAAGCGGCTGCAGGACTGGCAGGTGAGAGAGATTTGTCCTGACTGTGGGCCAGGCAAGACTGGAGAAAGCTCCAGCTACAGTTAACCAAAACTAAGGGTATATTTTAAAAAATCCATATGGACACTCAATGCTTTGTAAGGTAATTTTGAAATTATAATACAAGTGTTTGAACAGAGATGTACTCTGTAAGTGGATAATGCTGCTCACAGAATCCATGGGGTAAAGATAGGGGTTTAAAAATAAATGTACCTCAAGAGCTTGTTTGGAGGTTCTAGCAGGGGAGTGCAGCTATTCGGATATCCTTGACCAAAGACCGGTCCTCCTCCATTCGGGGAAGGTCGTCGTCTTCAACTGAGTGCACAGCTTCGGGAGGGACTCACATGGAGCGGTGAGGGAGGAAGGGGACACCTGCCTAGCCAGCTAGATCAGCTGAATGAATCAATCTGGCGATCAATGGGGTGACAGATGTCGCAGCCAGATCGACTGCTGGCAATGGTCGAGAGACAGCCCGAACTGACCTACTCTGGTGATGGGATGGCCAAACACCCTAATTGTCGTGCTAGAAACCCCATCCAATGACTGAGGGATCTGGATGCAGAGATCCATGGGCTAGGCCCCAGGTGGAGCTCTGGGAGTCCAATTAGTGAGAAAGAGGAGGGTTTATATGAGCAAGAATTGTTGAGACCAAGGTTGGATACAGCACAGGGACAAATAGCCAAACGAATGGAAACACATGAACTATGAACCAATGGCTGAGGGGTCCCCAACTGGATCAGGCCCTCTGAATGGGTGAGACAGTTGATTGGCTTGATCTGTTTGGGAGGCATCCAGGCAGTGGGACTGGGTCCTGTGCTCATTGCATGAGTTGGCTGTTTGAAACCTGGGGCCTATGCAGGGTCGCTTGGCTCGCCCTGGGAGGAGGGGACTGGACCTGCCTGGACTGAGCCTACCAGGTTGATCTCAGTCCTGGGGGAGCCCTGGAGGAGGTGTGAATGGGGGGTGGACTGGGGAAAAGGGGAGGGCGGCAGGAAGGGGGAGAACAAGGGAATCCGTGGCTGATATGTAGAACTGAATTGTATTGTAAAATAAAATAAAATTTAAAAAATAAATAAACAAATAAATGTACCTCATAGTATCATGTATTTACACATTGGTCCCTAGTTAATGTTGGAGAAGTTTAGAAAATTTGGCCTTGTTGGGGGAAGTAAGTCACTGAGGCGGCCTTTGAAGTATAAAGGCTCACACTATTTCTAGCATCTGTCTTCTTTTTGCTTTCATCTCATGGTTTTAGATATTTCTCCTCCTGCTACCATACCTGCCAAATGGCTTCTCCTATGATGCTTCCCCTCTATGAACCCCTGGAACCAGGTCTTCTGCACATATATTATAGCTTTCAGTTTAGTATTTTTCTTTTTTAATTTTTTTCTTTATTAAGAATTATTTTTATTCATTTTACATACCAACCACAGATGCCTGCCCCTCTCATCTGTCCACCCACTCCCCCAACCTAATCCTCATCCCCTCCTCAAAAGAGGTCAGGCTTCCCATGGGGAGTCAACAAAGCCTGATACATTCAGTTGAGACAGGTCCAAGTCCCTCCCGTGAGCATCAAGTCTGTGCAAGGTATCCCACCACAGATAATGGGCTCCAAAATGCCAGCTCATGCATCAGGGATAGATCCTGATCCCATTGTCAGGGGTCTGCCCCTTAAATGGACCAAGGTACACAACTGTCTCACTTATGCATAGGATGTATTTCAGTCCCATGCAAGCTCCATAGCAGTTGGTCTAAAGTTCATGAGTTCCCACTAGCTTGGTTCAGTTGTCTCTATAGATTTCCCCATCATGATCTTGATGCCCCTAGCTCAGAGAATCCCTCTTCCGTTTCTTCAACTGAACTCCTGAGAACATAAGGGAACAGGATGGTAGAGCTGGGACAGGGGGATGGAGTGGGAGAGCAATAAAAGAGGTATCTTGATAGAAGGAGACATCATTGGGATAGGGAGAAACCTGGTGCTAGGGAAGTTCCCAGGAATCCACAAGGATGACACCAACTTAGACCACTAGCAGTAGTGGAGATGGTGCCTGAACTGGCTTACTCCAATAATCAGATCGGTAAATACCCTGTCACCAGAGAACCTTCATCTAGTAATTGATGAAAGCAGAGACAGAGATCCACAGTTAGCTTAGTATTATGATGAGACGCCTGAATGCATGAACAAGTGGTTCTCTGATTCTTGTGCCTTCTCTTGGGGCTCTTTTCCTTCTGTTTGCTTGCCCGGTTCAAGAATCTATATGATGGTCTTTGATTTTCTTTTGCTATCTTATATTTTGTACTGTTAAAAAATTAAAAATTATTTTTATTTTTTGTTTATATATATATATATATATATATATATATATATATATATATATATTCTCTCCCCCCCTTCTACTATAGCTCCTATGTATATAATGTATGGCTTCTGGTTTTGTAGTTTCTTGGGCTTCCTGAGTATGCAGACATGTGGGTGTCTGCATCTGTATCTGTATTTGTTTCTTGTTCCTTGTCTTAGCTGTTTTCCTTCTGTTTTTATTTTCCTATTCTAGTATGTTTGTTTTTGTTTCATCTTATTATAATTTATTCATTTTTTTCTGTTATCCCTTAGATACCTGCTTGTTTTCTAATAAGAAAAAGTATGAGGTCATCTCAGATGGGTGAAAAGTTGATGAGAGATGTGGAGGCGTTAGAGGGAGGTAAAATTGTAATCATGGTATATTGTATGAAAAAACTCTATTTTCAATTAAAGGTATAAAAAAAATTTTAAAACCAAAAAATAAATTTAAAAAAATGAGAAAGCAAACAGGCAATCATACAAACAAATAAAACATAAGCCATAAAAAGCACAAGAAATACAGACACACAAACACACACCCACAACCCATAAAAACAAAATCAGAAACTATAATATATAAGGAAAAGACCAGTAAGTGGTGATGTATTGTGTCCTCCAATATACTGTGTCTCCCAATAAAATTTACCTGAGGATCAGAGGAAAAAGCAAGCCACTATAATATACAATAGTCATGCAATGTCAGCACATGCCTTTAATCCTATCACTTGGGAGCGAGAATCAGTCTGGATCTATGTGAGTTGAAGGCCACACTGAGAACAGAGCCAGGCATGTTGGCATATGCCTTAAATTCCAACACTAGTTAACCATGAAGGTCTGGAGGTCTGGACAGACAGACAGGAAGTGACAGAGCTGGGCAGAAAGAGGAAGTGCTGGAGCTGGACAGAGAGAGCAAATCAGGTAGCAGAATAGCAAGGCATATAGGCGTGGGTAGACAGAAAGTAGCTCACTTTTGGAAGTTGCAGAGTTGGTGAGGTGAGGCTGGCTGTGGTTTTCCCTATTTCCTTGATCTCTCAAGTTTTCATCCTCATATCTGGCTCCATGTTTTTTACTGAATAAGACTGTTTAGAAATTCATCTACAAGTAAGACATAAAATGATGCCAAAACAATGCAGTATGAAACAAAACATCTACAAAATGAACCCTTGAGTTCATTTCTTGTTGGTCATCCACTATTGGGCATGGAGCCTAACCATTAATGGTGGTTAATATGCACCTCCTTTTTCCTCAGAGCTCAACATGCTCAGTGGAAGATGAGATGGAAGAATGTAAGAGCCAGATGAGATGAATGACTCCCAGGAAACAGCACCTTCAGACACAACTGATGCACATCACACAGAGGTTTTATCTTCCTAATAGAAACTATAAAGAGAAAAAAATGCTTTAATGAGAAAAGGGAATTGTTAAACTTAAAAATGTTTGTAATTTTAAAGTACTAATGATAACTTGTGTGTTATTTTTCTCTTGATAATTTCATCCTTTATTTTCTAAAAATTTAAAGTTCTAAATATAGTAAAAATATAGCATGACTATGGCTCAGAGAACTAAATGTGAATGTTCTAGTGTGGTTTGTGATGCAATTACTTGGTGATAAGGGAGTCAAATGAATCCCTATACTTCATTTCTAATGACTTGCCGGCATTTGGAACCTGTTCTCTGAGTTAACAATCTAATGTCTCCAAATTGCACATTGTTTTTATTAAATCACCTTTTAACTTTTTAGTGCCTTCTCCTAATTGATGAACCTTTTAAGTAGACACATGTCTGATAGAGTTTATATAATTGCCATGAATTTTAAAACTGTAATTAGAGCATTTAATGAGTTCTGCATACAGTGCTTCTCCTTCTTTAAAGAATCAGGGTTTCCATCTGCTGCTGGTGGAAGTCTCTGATGAAGACCGGATAAGGGACTGATCTGTGAGTAAAGCTGAATATCATTAGAAGTCATTTTATTGATAATTTTTAAGACCAGTTGTGTTTGGTTTTACCCTAGTTCTCTGGGCTATCTAGTCACTGGAATAGATGAAGAGATGCACAGACAGACATTAAGCAGAGAGAGAGAGAGAGCGCTTAAATGGGAGGTCTCCATTTAAATGGGAGGCCTCCATCAGATCCCTCCTCTTAGAGCTCAGGGAATCCTGCAGAAGAGGAGCCAGGAAGATTGTAAGAGTCAGATGGGGAAGGAGGACACCAGAACACGGCCCTCTGTATCAACTATTCAAGGTGCAGATGATCTCACAGAGGCTGAACAGCAAGCACAGGGTCTACATAAGTCTGACCCAGCCTGCTGCACATATATTATAGCTATTAGCTTAGTATTTTTATGGAACTCTTGACTATGAGAACAAGTTGGTCTCCTACTCTTTTGCCTGCTCTTGGTCCACCTTTCTTTCTGTTTAGTTGCTGTTTCCAATTTTGATATGGTAGTTTTTGCTTCCACGTATATTTTATCTTGTCACGTTTTGGCATTATCTCTTAGAAGCCTGTTGTTTTCTAGCGAGAGACAGAAATGGAGTAGATCTGGAAGGGAGGGGAGGTAGAGGAAAACTGAGAGGAGAGGAGGGAGAGGAAACTATAATCAAAATATACTGTATGAAAAAAATCTATTTTTATAAACGGGGGAAATAATTAGTGTCTCCCTTGTGGTTGTAAAAACATACAATCACCAAAGCAGGATGCCACAAAGTCAGATTTTTGCCACAGTTGCAGCTTTGTGTGTTCACTGTGTCACTAATATAACCTCATTATCACCCACTTTCACTTTTTTGATATGGTAAGATTATCTGCTTCCTAGAGTTAAAGACAGTAATTCTAGATAGTAGATACATAGATAGAAAAATGCATCCATACACACACAGGTGATGCACAGATGAGAGAATGACAGAACAAAAGATGCATTGGACAAAGCTGTATATGTGCTTTTGTGACTGCTAAGGCCACCATTAATATGTTTTTATTTTTATCAACTTTTAATTACAAAAAATTTCATATCTGTTTATTGTGAATGCTGAAGTTAAGGTGCACAAAACAAAAGCAATGTCCTTTTGTCTGCTCATTAACAAATTCAGATGTATGAAAATAAGTCACTTCTAATAATTAATAAAGAGATGCTAAACTGCCATCTTAAGAATTATAGGAAGACATTTCAAGTAAACAAAAGCCTAGATATTCCTTTCAGGCTATATTTGACTTCATTCCTCCAAACTTGTGAGGATCCAACTTAAAAAAAAAAAAAAGAAAAAGAAACTTGATTTATGCCTTAGAGAACAAAGTATAAGCCAAGGATAATTCATTGACCTGACAAGAAGTACAGAAAAAGAGAAAAAGTCAATGGGATTTGGTGATAGTTTATCACTCACGGTGACTGGGTTTATCTCTGGGCCAAAATCAATAATGTTCGGGGAAAAAAAACAAGTTAGGTGGAAGAATGCACAGACTGTCTTACAGTTAATGTGTCTATCCACTTTTATTTTACTCTTTTTAATCTAGTGAATCATTCTTAAAAATATCTTCAATGACTTATTATGTAAAAAACATAATTTATCTTTGAATAATGGAAGAAATAAAGTTCACAGCAGATTTTCATTCTTAAACCACCAATACACCCATTCACATTCATAAATTAAAGTTGACAAGATATTTATCTTAATTATTGTTCAATATCAAGATTGTAGCTCTGTTGTGCTTTGTTTACAATATTATGTCAATTGAACTTTAATGAAAATTTTGATGAACTATTTTTATGATAATCAGGCTAAAACTATAAAGACAGAAATTATTACTGTCCATTAGTCATGGATATTTCACTGAAAGATCACTATGTTTTTCATGTAAAGATAAAGTCTCATGTTATTTTTACTTTTTATTATGAACACAATATATAAGGAAAGGGGAGTCGACAATCAACATTCACGTGCTGACAAATTTCTTCGTGGCATAGTACATACATTTTATTTTCTTCCAGTTATTTCCCAGCTTTGGAGCTGATCATAATATGTAAAACAATTTTACACATTAGTAAATACTTTCAGTTTTTATTCTAGTATAATATATGAATCCCTTTATAACTTTAATACAACTGTCTCAATATCTGTAATATAGTATATTCGGGCATCTATGATCATTATGAAAAACATAATAGTTTCTTGTAAATTAGGAGATTGGTGAAACAAGCCAAAACTCCAAACATATCTGTCATTTTCAAACTCCTGATTCATATGTTACATACGCTATATAGGAGCAAACAAACACACTCCACAACCTTTAATCATAAGCTTAAGAATGACAGAGTAAATCACAGGGGATATTGCCCATATATTAGTATTTCCCTTGCTGAGAATTCTATGGAGGGTGCATTTTACCCTCTTTGTTAGCATCAGTTTGGGATGCCCCCATCCTGTATAATCTGGGAGATAATAGATTACTTTTGGGTCAAAGATAAGAGATGCCTTATTCTTTACAGAAAGTGGACTAGTTCCCTAAGTCCCAATTTGCATAGGATAAACAGCAAGAAGGCTAGATAATACCATGCACACAGAATGTTACGGCTGGGTAAACCCTATGCTTAGAAGACCTAAAGGTTCTATACTCAGTAATTGACAAATATGTTGATTAACATGTGTGAATTAAAGGTTTTACATAACTTTTCACATTGTTTCCTGTAGAAATATCCTTGAAAAGATAGTCCAATACAAATGGAAGTCAATGTTTCCTTCTATAAAATGTACAAATATATCACAGATCCAGATCAAATTATTTTTCAATAATCCAAACTCCACAAATCTCTAATCATGTTCAGATTCAGGAGCCATTTCCTGTCTTCTATGTAATATCCCCAGGAGAACCTGCAACTCCATGAGGTAAAACTGAGTTGTTCTGTGAAGTTTTTTTTTTTTTTCACCCAAGTAGCTTGCAATTATTATTCAGAACTGTTTCTAAGACTATGAAGTTTTTGATACTGAAAGGATTGTGACCTACCTGCTCCTGTGAGGACCTAGAAATAGAAAACGGAATCCTAGATAATTCTCAGACAGATTTGCCAACATAAACAAGGGAATCTTAATCTGAGATGTGTATAATTTAAACAGATATATTTGGCTTTTATGGCAATACTGATCTATGCTACTAGAATTATGATAATGAAAACGAAAAAGAAACAGAAAATTTTGAGCTTGTTATCCACATTAGTAGGGTAATAAATAAAAAGTTCTGTAAAGACATGACAAATTGTTATCTTATAAGCTTTATTCAAAGTATTCTGGATTGAATCTTCTGTTCCAGATTCAAGGCCTCTGTAATTGAAAAGTTTAATAAAGCTATTGATTATTCTTCATGTGATATTGGATTGGAAAATCTATAGCTTCCTATCCAAGTTAAATTAAGAATAAGATACAGTTTTTTTCTTCTTTTCAATCCGAGAGACACAAGATTCATTTGAAAATATCCCTTCAAACTGTACTAAATTTTCAGTACCATGCTATGTTTCATTTGAGAGTTCTGGCTTTGTTAATACCTCATGGAACATGGCACAGATTCACTGCTTCAGCAGTATGATGCCCTGAAATGGGACATAATGTGCAAAAGGTAGCTTGTATACTTGCTGTGGGATGTTCTGTATGGTAAATGTGTTGCTAATTAGTCAATAAATAAAACACTGATTGGCCATTGGCTAGGCAGGAAATGTAGGCGGGACAAGGAGGAGAATAAAGCTGGAAAGTGGAAGGTTGAGTCGGAGAGACACTGCCAGCCTCCATGATGAGAAACAGCTTGTGAAGATGCCGGTAAGCCACGAGCCATGTGGCAAGGTATAGATTAATGGAAATGGATTAATTTAAGCTGTAAGAACAGTTAGCAAGAAGCCTGCCATGGCCATACAGTTTGTAACCAATATAAGGTCTCTGTGTTTACTTGGTCGGGTCTGAGGCTGTGGGACTGGCAGGTGATAGAGATTTGTCCTGACTGTGGGCCAGGCAGGAAAACTTAAGCTACATATACTTGAAATGCTGCCTGTCTATGTGTTTTTCTCTCTGTGTGTACATACACATATGCATATAAATGTTTATTAATGAGTAAACCTATGTGTATATTTGTAATGCTACGAGTATATGTGGATGTGTTTCTCAAATTCTCTCTCTCCTTTCTTTGAGACAAAGCCTTTCTTTAAACCTAGGGCTCACTGATTAAGCTAGACTCCATATTCCTCTGATCCTCCTTTACCCTACCTCCCAAATGTTGGGATTGCAGATGCAAGCCTCAGCATCAGGTTGTTTTCAATGGCTAGTGGAGTTTGAACTAATTTACTAAATTTCCCCAACCACAAAGCTTTATTAACACACCTGTGCTGTGGTGGGTAATAGGTAAGGCTCATGTGCATTCAGAATCAAAAACTTTAATGAATATTTAGGACTTCACTAGTTAGAGGTTGCTAGAATGTTTTTTTCCAGTTAAAAGATGAAATCACTGCATCTTGTATCCATTGATAGACACACACACACACACACACACACATATATATATATATATATATATATATATATATATATATATATATAATGTACATACACATGATTATGGTGATATTTTATTTGTACTAAAATGTGATTTGTATGTTAATAAATAAAGATGTCCAGGGGCCAAAGCTAATAGCAAGCCATCGCAGAAGCTGGGTGTTGGTGGTGCATGCCTTCAATCCCAGCACTTGGCAGACAGAGCTAGGTAGATCTCTGTGTATTCAGGGACACAGCCAGCATTGGAGACACATGCCTTTAATCTCAATACCAACCATTGAAGACCTGGAGGTCTGTGTAGACAGGCAGTGACGAGGCAGTCATGTGGTTGGGTTTATAACCAATGAGAAGGCAGAACAGAAAGTCTATATAAAGACTTTAACATAGAAAGTAGCTCTCTTTTGGAGAGGTAGGACCACTACGAGAGGAAGAGTAAGGTTTTTAGCTCTTAGCTCTGACCTCTTGGCTTTCTTCTTTGCATTGCTCCTGTGTTTCTTATTTAGCAAGACTGTTGGTTACATCTACACATGATACATATAACTACTTTGGGTTATGAATGAAACATACTTCAAACTGAGGAATTCCATTTTTTCTTTTCTCCTAGATGATGTCTACCATCTTGTTTAACAGGTAGAGCAATATATAACTCCACCTAAAATCAGGGCTCTGATAAAATCAACCATGCCACGACCTAGATCATGTGATCTGGCAGAATCTAATGTGTTTCTCTGTAATTGAAAATGGTTAACTTTGCAGAATATGGTACACTGCATAGTTTCTGCTAAATACGTTCAGATTTGATATATAAAAATTTTACATTGGTAAAATATACAGATCAATTAATGGAGGATAACACCATGATGATTTTTTGTATGTATAGAACAAAAATGTTTAAAATTTTAATACAATAATCTCAGCAGAAAATACAGAAAAATAATGACAAATTTCTCTTTACACAAACTCTCAAAAAAATGGAAAAAAATATAGCTATCTCAATCTGATGGCTTTTTTTGCAGATGGCAGTGACCAGATAGTTAACATTACTTTTTTTAATTCTTTTCTAGAACTTCTAAGTAATTTTTAACAGTGCCATTATTATGGAATTAGTAATTTGTACAGGAGTCATGCTATCTTTGTTTTTTCATATTTCTGATGTGAGACTTGTGCAGCTGAAGTTAGTTCATTGGTTAAGCTTAGGCTTTGATTGTGTTCTATTGCATTTTTATTTCAAATATTCATGTCCACCTTCATTTCTCTGTGGTGTTGTATGCAGTGATCAATGGAAAACCTAGACCCAGTTAAGGCTGAGCTGTCTTCTTCTTTTTTTTTTTTTTTGTGGAACTTGTGTTTGTGTCTGAAATTTTCTTTCAAGGTTAGGTGTTATTCTTGTCAGCTAGGATCTACTGTCTGGGTCTGTAGCTTTCTCTATGAATTATGAAATTCTCTCCACACCTTTATGCCCTTTTGCCAAAGTCAGATTTGGTTTCTACTCTTAGTCTAGCAGCATTTACTGAAGCCTTTGAAAGAGAGATGTGGAACTTTCCCTGTACTTTTGGATTCAGAGGAAGATGTACACCATGGTGGGGACAGGATTAAATTGAGCTTGGGTCGACAAGTGCAGGGGAAGTTCCATACCTCCTAGCAGCTTCATTAGAAATTGAAGTGTGGTAATATTGTGTCCCCCAATATATTGTGCACCTTAATAAATTTATCTGGGTTCAGAGAACAGAGTAGCCTATAGATAGACATAGAAGTGAGAAAATGGTGGCATACACACCTTTATTCCTAGCATTTTGGAGGCAGAGATTCATCCAGATATCTGTGAGTTCAAAGCCACACTGGAAACAGCTAGGCATGGTGACACACATCTTTAATCCCAGGAAGTGATGGCAGGAAGAGAAAGGTATATAAGGCATGAGGACCAGGAACTAGAGCCTGTTAAGCTTTTAGGCTTTTGAGCAGCAGTTCAGCTGAGATCCAATCGGGTGAGGACTCAGAGGCTTTCAGTCTGAGGAAACGAGATCAGCTGAGGAACTGGCGAGGTGAGGTTAGCTGTGGCATGTTCTGTTTCTCTGATCTTTTAGCGTTCACCCCAATACCTGGCTCCAGGTTTGGTTTCATTAATAAGACTATTTAAGATTCATGTTAAATTGAAGGGCACTTAGGGTACAGACTGGATTTAACTTGGACAGAGGACCCAGACTGAGTTTCCATCCTCCATGTTAGGCAGCTCAAGGTTGCCAGTATCTGCAGCTCCAAGGAATGCATGCCTTCTTCTGGGCTCCATGGGCACTTCACCTATGTGTCATAAACACATACCACAGACACATAAATTGTTACAAACAAACACAATACCAATACCAATATGACTTCAAATATTTCATTTATAAAAAATTATTAATAATACTTTGTAGTTTAAATTTAAACGTATTCTTAATGTTCTCATTCTTTTTGATTTAGTCCTGCTGAAGAAAATGTTTCCTTTTTTGTGTTCATGAATGATGTATGCATGTAAGTGTGCACATAAGTTTGTCAGTACAGTTGCTTATGCATGTACACATTAAAGCCAGGGTTCAATATTTTTGCCATAATTTGTTTTGTTTTACTTTTGAAACAGGGTCTTTTATGGCACATAGGCTTGCCATTGTGGCTAGTCTGGCTCTTCAGTGAGCCGCTGGGATCAGCCTGTTTCCACATCTACAAAGCTCTGCTCCATTTCTCTTTTAGTATTTGTAATTTATGTTTACACAGCAAGCCCTTCCCACCCTGAGTCATTTTCCCAGGCCTTCCTAGTTGTTTAATATTTTTGTGTTTAATTAGAATGCATGTGATGAAATTCTGTCTTTTGACCTTAGTTAACCTATTTCTCATAGTGAATTAGTTACAGTAAATAAACTGTTTATATTTAGCTGGATTTTGGCTAATTAATGTTCACTGGAAGATGTTTACATATATGTAGTTATCAGAGATTTTTAAGGCTTACTGTCCTGGAGTTAGTGCAAAAAAATGGGTTTCTGTTCACTTATCTGCAGGCTTATGTTGCAGGATATTTTATCACAGGGTGATTGTTTATTTACTGGAAACAATTTTTTTAGCTGTGGTGTGACTCTAGCACACATCTTTAATCCAAGAGCTTTCTGCTTGAATATTGTGAATAGGATTAAGTAAAAACAATTTAAGTCAAGAGGCAGGGCAAGCAACCAGTTGTCAGAAAAAAAAATATAGAATGTAAAAGGAAGTCAGGAGGGAGGATAGAGAGATGCACAGGAAGTAGAAGGGTGGGGCATCTGGTTGGAGGAGTTTTTGTTTCATACAGCACAGAAGAAAGCTCTTTTTCTGGGATGACAATGGAGAAGGAAGCAGCTGGATGCTTTCTCTGCCTCCCTGAGCTAGCAGGTTTTCACCCCAGCATAGGGCTGTTAAGTCTTTATTGATGAGCTGAATGATAAAGGCTTAATATAAAAACAATAGTTTTTTTCCCTTCATTTTATTTTGAATGTTTTTTATTCTCACATCTCTAATTTTATTAGATTTCTAGTACCATCTAATCTGCATTGATGGTACCATAGGTAACACTCTGGAAACTCCCTCACAGACATGAGTGCAAATGTGTCTCTAAGGTGATTCCTAATGCAGTCAGCATGACCATAAAGATTAATTATTGTAGAGGTCACATATTTATCTCCGTGTCTTTATATATAATTAATTTTAACTTTACAGCATGAAAATGAAAATGGTTGACTATTCAGAACTTACATTTTTAACTTTGTTAAATATGCCTGATGCAGTTTATAACTTCGTTTTCCTCAAATACCAAGAAAATAACTTTGAATATTTGCTCAATTTATTACCTGTAAGTTATTTCTCACTAATGAGATTAAAAACTATTTATAGTCATCATGAAAATGGGGTATCTTTCTTTTTCTTCCATGTGATTCTTTTTCCTAAATTCATGTGATTTCCTCACATATCTGCACTAGTGACCCTAACAGGTGACTGACTAGGATCATTGAAAGTCTCTAAGTATCTCTTCCCTATTTGCCATTGTCCCTGTACTTATGTCTCACACCCCGGGAGGGGGGACTTTTTCTGACTCCCACAGCATCTGTTATCATCTCAATTCAAGAGGACTGTCAGATGCATCCAGTTTCCCAACCTGTGTGGTGACACCTGAAAACAAGCATAGTGGTTTCTTACACCCACCACTTCCCCTTTGTTCCGACTATTTACTGACAGGGAACTGTAGACCATAATATTTTCTTTTTCTGTAGATAATGGTTTATGTTCAGGAAGGATGTTAAAGTTGCTCATTTGCACATACTTAAAAAATTCATCTCTTCCACTTATTTTGTTTCTACCAATACAAGGAAGAAAAAAATAAGGAAGGTTTTGATTTTAACATAGTAAAATTACATGTAACAAAACAGTTACCAAGCAAGAGTTACAGTTACAATATCTAACCTATTTGTATTTGGAAAAATTAGAGAAAATATTCTCTCATCTATCTGTACCATGTTGAAAAACTGATCAGGGCGGGGCCAGCAGCCAGGGCTACCACTTCCATCCTAGCCATGTAGCTTAATATTTTTCAAATCTCTCCTGCCCCCCCCCCCAAAAATTACAGGTACACAATAAGAGCAGATTCAGATGGGAAAAACTCTAAATGGGTTACAGTGTGTTTAAAAATATACATAGGTTAGGGAGCGTAAAGAGAAGGCATAAACAATCATAATATACATATATAGTTTTAAGATAATAAAATAAAGTCCTTAGAAAGGATTTGCCTATAGACAAAGGACACGGTCAATAAGGCAAAACAACAGCCTACAGAGTGGGAAAAGATCTTCAACCCTACATCTGACAGAGTGCTGATCTACAAAGTGTATAAAGAACTCAAGAAACTAGAAACTAGAAACATCAAAATACCAAACAATCCAATTAAAAATGGGCTACAGAGCTAAACAGAGAATTCTCAACAAAAGAATATCAAATGGCCAAAAGATATTTACAGAATTGCTCAACATCCTTAGTTATCAGGGAAATACAAATCAAAATGATTCTGTGATACCATCTCACACCTGTCAGAATGGCTAAGATCAAAAACACTGATAACAGCTTATGTTGGAGAGGATGTGGAGCAAGGGGAACACTCCTTCACTGTTGGTGGGAGTGCAAACTTGTACAGTCACTTTGGAAATCAGTATGGTGGTTTCTCAGAAAATTGGGAATCAATCTCCCCCAAGACCCAGCTATACCACTCTTGGGCATATACCCAAGGAATGCTCAATCAGGCCACAAGGACACATGCTCAACTATGTTCATATTAGCATTATTCGTGATAGCAAGAACCTGGAAACAACCTAGACGCCCTTCAACTGAAGAATGGATAAACAAAATGTGGTACATATACACAATGGAGTATTTCTCACCATTAACAAACAATGACGTCATAAAGTTTGGAGGCAAATAGATGGAATTAGAAAATATCATCTTGAGTGAGGTAACCCAGACTCAGAAAGACAAACATGGCTTGTACTCACTCTTAAGTGGATACTAGATGTAAAGCAAAGGATAACCCGACTACAACCCACAGCTCAAGAAAAGCTAGCTAACAAGGAGGATCCTACAAGGGATGCATGGATCGCACTGGGAAGGTGAAGTAGATAAGATCTCCTGAGTAAACTGGGGATGAGGAGGGGCAATAAAGGGTAGGGGATGAGGGATGAGAACATAAGAAAATGGGATGGTCAAGCTGGAACAGGGATGGAGTGGGAGAGCAAGCAAAGAGATATCATGATAGAGGGAGACAACATGGGGATAGAGAGAAACTAGGTACCAGGGAAGTTCCCAGGAATCCACAAGGATGACCCCAGCTTAGACTACTAGCAATAGTAGAGAGTGTGCCTGATCTGGCTTATTCCTGTAATCAGATTGGTGAATACCCTAACTGTCACCATAGAGCCTTCATTCAGTAACTGATGGAAGCAGATGCAGAGATCCACAGCCACGCACCAGGCCCAGCTCCAGGAGTCCAGTTGAAGAGAGGGATTCTATGATCAATGGGCATTAATGAGTTCCCCTACAGCTGAATTTACTGGCAGCTGTGTACCACTTGATGTGGGTGCTAGGCACTGAACCACGATCTTTTTAAAGAATAGCTTAAAGAATAGTATGCACTATTACTGCTTAACCACCTCCCTAGCTCAATGAGTAATATTTTTTATCTTTATTCATAAAGCTCCGTATACCTGGAATTAAAATGAGTTATAAATGTCAAATCAAACTAAACTTTCTTAATTTAAAAATACACGGTTCATAAGACAACTGACTTTACTGGTCCTGCCCACTTTTGTTGTTCTTAGCTTTAGCTAGATTAAAGGACAGAACAGGAAAAGGTCTTCACAAAATTTTTTGATTAGACGGAAAAGGGGAAGTGTTGTGGGACGACTTTTTGTATGCTGTGAATGTGTTGCTTCCATTGGTTAATAAATAAAGCTGCATTGGCCTACAGCAGGGCAGAATGAAGCCAGGTAGGAAATCCAAGAGAGAAAGAAAGAGAAGAAAGGCAGAGTTGGAGCAGATGCAGTGAGCCACCGCCAAAAGAAGCACAATGTGAGAAAACAGGTAATGCCACAAAACCATGTGGCAAAACACAGCTTAATGGGAATGGGTTGAGTTCAGTTGTAAGAGCTAGCTAGCAAGAAGCCTGAACCATAGGTCAAACAGTTTGTAATAACTATAAGCCTCTGTATGTTTACTTGGGCCTGAGGGGCTGCAGGACCAGGCAGGACACAGAGAAATTTCTGAATACAACTTAGTGTAGTGTTTGGGGGTCTTATTTAAATATTTATGTAACCTTAGTTCAGTAAAAACTCTGACAAGGAACATTCAAAGCTAGAAAATGAGAAATCATGATTTTATAAGAAATAAACCAAGGTAATATTCCTTCGAACTGTACGTATAAAAACAAAAAACATAAAGAACATTGGAAATGGTTGAAGTTTTTATCAGGAGCTGTTTAATATGAGTGAAATGTTGTTACTAGAATAATAATAATGAATCATTATTCTGACACATGAATAGATGCTTTTGATTATCTGTAAATGACTTAATCATTTAAGATACTTCCTGACTACAAAAATGGAGTCTCACATCCTGACAAATTCAAGATGATTGCTTTTTTTCTTTGAGAAAATTGGTTTGGTGTCTACCACTCCAAGATACAAATAACAGTTATGGACATATTTCAACAAAGTTAATTTAATATCTACTCAAGATCATGTTGATATTTTAGTCTAAAGTTAATACCAAAGAGAGATGTTTTTGAAGTTTGCAAACTTCTGAATAATCAAGACTCTTCTACCAACTTTGAATAGACAAATCATGTAAATTTTGTTTATTGAACAATGCCATACATGATATGTAGTCACTATTGTTTTCTAAAAGAGAGGGGACTTTCCAGTATGCAAAGTGATTGACAGCTATGATGTCCTATTACATCTTTTTGTTCCATTTTGGTGGATTTTAGTGATCCACCAAAACATAGTCTATAATGTCTAATAAAATATTATTAACTAGCAATTTCTCATGATATTAAACAGAATGGAAAAAAATTATAAAAAATATGATGTGCTTTCTCATACATTATATTATCACTTGCTATTTTACTGATTCAAATTTTGTGCTGCTTTGTTCTTTTAATTGTATTTCTGTTCCTTCTTTGCTGAATGTAAGATAATCACATGGAAACTAGCCAAGATTCTCATATGCTTGAGACAGCATTGTCCAAGTCTCCCAGGCACAAAACATTAAATCCGTTTTTAGTAGACTACTATTTCTATTATACTTTAAAGAGAACATGGTATTTTGTCATTGTCTTTCTCAACATTTGACTTGTTCAGTAAAATATATCATTAATGTTCCTGTTCTACAGATAAGAAAGACTCCAAGGCATAAATGAATCCCCAAAGATTGCAGTCAATAGCCAGATAACTTCAGTCCAAGGATTCATGACTGATCTTTTACTCATAATAGACTAAAAGTTGTGTATCATTTTGACACAGTTTAACAGTGTATGAATGTATATTATAAGCTGACTAACATGCCCATTCTTCAGTATAAAAATGTATAATATTTTTCTTATCCAAAGGATAAGTTTATTATATAACAATATATCATAGTGTGAAAATATAAACAAAACAAAACATGTATACCAGTAAAAGTGATATAACTCACATATTCATATTTTTTTCAAGAGTAACTGAGTAGCATTTACTAACTAGTTTTAATGACTTTTATAAAATGACCAGGCCAGGGACTAACTACCTCAGGCATCTATTATTATTCTGTGGACATATATATTTTAATGAAATACAGCAGTTTACTTATTTTCATTAAGTTATGTGGTAATTACTTAAACACATATAACATCTCTAAAGATTTATGCTTGGTAGATTTTACATTTTTAAATCATTGCTTGGGGAGGGTATGGGCAAAGAAGTAATCAGACAAATGAGAAAAATTAGTTAGAAAGCCTAGAAAACAGAGAGCAAAAAAAGACATATCAAATTATAGTAGTTTAGAGAAATACTTGGAATACTTTGAATGTGACTCTTAAAAAGGAATTTGAATGATTAGAAGCATTTTACTTATTTATTTATTTGAAATATAGTATCATTGCCAGAGATCTGAACCTGTAATTGCTCTGGTGATAAGAATAGGGGCAAAGAGGGACATGAACTTTAAAATGAGCTTCATATTGTTGATTTATAACATACACTGTTGACTTATGAAGTATGAATCCATTGCCTGCTACTACTTTCACACCACATTCCTGAACAAGCCTTGAAAATAGTTACATGATGCCTTAAAAACCATCCATCCTCTTCACCTATTATTGAATGATGAATTCTCCCTAGTAGCATGCTTTTAAATTCTTCCATCTATTCACACTATCAGCACTATTATTATGAAACAAGGACTTATTTCTCAGTCTTCTAAGACTTTATAGAAAATTATTATTATTATTATTATTATTATTGTTATTATTATTATTTGCTTAGTAGAATTGTCTTAAATATTAAGCAAGTGACATGTTGTGGAAGTATTGGCACAGAAGATATGTTAGCATCCAGACCATGCAAAGTTCTAAGCACATATCCTTTAGAGGATATGATTATGTGGCTATGAATCAGACACTTGGACCTTACAAGTGCCATCTTCTAACTTTCTAATCATTTCCTTATGGAAATTATGCTAACAACTTATTATCCTCTTATCACGCTCTAGGGTATTTTCGAGTATTCAGGGAATGATTTAGAATTGCAACTGCATCCTATCATGATGAGCTACCTGTTCAGCAAGTTATTTAAGGAAAGATATTTCCAGGAAAGTATCCTGGCATATGGTATAACTAGTGAATCCATCACAGTGCCACTTTTCCTATTGTTTTATGGGCAGAGGAACAAGGCACATTATAACTACAGGGAGCGATAATTCACTAGAGGTTCTGTTTTTAACTTAGCCTGCATACTAAATTATGAAGGCAGATTGTTTCTTGGTGTAAGACAGAATTTTATGACGTGCATAATTTTCTGTAAATGTCCTTTCAACTGAAAGATGCTACAAA
The DNA here is from genome assembly GCF_949786415.1 of Peromyscus eremicus. Classification (NCBI taxonomy): domain Eukaryota; kingdom Metazoa; phylum Chordata; class Mammalia; order Rodentia; family Cricetidae; genus Peromyscus; species Peromyscus eremicus. Next base: position 25,861,825 of record NC_081428.1, on the reverse strand, counting down.
AAACACAGAGAGATATGTGTGGAGTTAGGTATGGGTAAAAGGGTGTTGAATGATTTATGTAGAATTATGATTGATGTTTTCTAAGCAGTTATGGAAAATATTTTAACCAAGACTCAACAAATGTTCAAAAGAAATAAATAAAATGGGCATAGGCAGTGTACAGGCAGATTACAAAGCATAAATTTAGTTGCTAAAATGTTCTCTTATCTATCTAAATCCTTCCCTCCCTGTGCACTCATGTCTAACATTTTTTAATTAAGCACCAATATTTCCATTCCTCAAAATGCTATAAGACATAAAATGCAAACACTCCTAGCAAAGGCAAATTTACACTCAATTTCACAGTACTTTGTGAATGTATGATAGCATATGATATGTGACCAGGTTACTCCTGAGCCCTTGGCCACCCTGAGAAATCCAAATCCTGATAAATCTATATCCAAAAGGGCCAATGTTGGTTAAAGCTTCATTGATCATACAATTTTGCATTTAGATTATCAGCAGAAGTGAATTAGGTATCAATTTTTCACATGAAAACAGACTGAAAAATAAGATGTAGATCTTCAATTTTACTTCTTAATGATTTTTCCAATGCCTTCTCCAAGCCAGTTTCCTTTTTACTCAAATGAAATCTCTGTAATCAGTTTAACTCATGACTGCATGGATTATGCATTTAAGATACAGAGAATCAGTTTGGAAACGATCTGAATTTCTCCACCTTCCATCAAGTTAAGTTTAATAAGCCTACCTTTGCAAAGTTCCTGGACTCTGTGCTGCACATTGAAATAATTCAACCTTTTAAAAATGCTGTGTCAATATTTTGTAAAACTTGTCTCTTGAAATTTAAAGGGAAGTCACTAAAGCAACAAGTAAGATGAAAATACTCAAGCCTAACAATATTTTAAAGTAAAAATTAAAACTTAAGTGTGTGCTAAAATATGTTGATGGAACATGCACATATCCCAAGTAATATTTGGAAAAAAATAGAGCTATGGAAGCACAATTTGTTAGAAAACACTACATGAAAACAACTAAATAAACACTCTTAATAGTTCTAAAAGGAAAAGAAAACCTGAGGACAGCATGACTTTTTAAATATTAAATTATTAGTTTATTTTTGAGAAATATCCGAGACAACAACATTTATGAGACTTTTTAAATAGTGAATAATAACAAAACTATTATATCTTATGGAGGAAAGTTTAAATTTTTATTTAGATTTCACATATAGACACAATGTCCTTAGCCACACTTCACACTTTGCAACATTTTTATATAAAAATTAATTGTACAATTATTATCCTGTATGTTTTTCATATTTTAAAGTACATAAACTTTATTTAATATGAAAATATGAATAACTTATGATATATCTTAAGGGGAAAAAACTTAAAACCATAAATTTTTGAATTATATTTACTTGGTGTACAAAGCTTGACTTTTTACAGATAATCAAGCTTCAAAATGTTCAAAATACCAAATAATCGCCTATGTTAACATAAAATAGATTTTGCTATTTGTTTTTTGAAACAGAGTATCACTCTCTAGCCCTGGTGCGCATTGTCCTTTAAATTCAACATTATTTTACCTTAAGTTTCTGAGAACCAAGTTTCCTTGCTTATTCTATTATGCCCAGTTTGTACCTTTCTTAAAAATACCAATTAGTGGAGTAATAATGATGATGATGATGATAATAATAATAATAATAATAATAATAATAATACCACATAGATTGATAGACTTTGACTTGGAAGTTCTGTTTTATCTTTAATTATTTGTGTGTGTGTATGTGCAGGTTTGTGTGAATGCATATGGACACATGTGGTGATACATTGTGTACCCTAATAAACTTGCCTGAAGATCAAAATATAGAGACAGCCACTAGATTAGAAACAGAGGTCAGGCAGTGGTAGCACACACCTTTAATCCCAGGAAGTGATGTCTGGGCAGAGAAAGGTATACAAGGCATGAGGAAACAGAAACTCACTCTCTTTAGGCTGAGGATTTCATAGAGGTAACAACTAGAGGCTGGCTGTTCTGCTTCTTTGACGTTTCAGCTTTTACCCTGATATCTGGCTCTGGGTTTTTTATTAAAAGACCATCTTAGATTTGAACAACAGACACACATTCACATTTGTACAGAAGCACATGAACTTGAGAGCCTGTGCCTGATGTGATATTCTTTTAGCAACATAGGGACAACCTTAAGTATTGTTCCTCAGGCACTGTCTCCTTTTCTTTTAAGGAAGATTCACCCATTGATTTGGAATGTGCCAAGTAGGCTAGCCTAACTGGCTTGGAAGCCCCAGGGATCATTCCCACCCACTGAGATTACAAGGATGTACCATCATATCTGGCTTATTTTTACAGAAGTTCTGGGAATGAACTTAATTCCTCATGCTTAAAGGCATGTACTTTTTCTTCTGACTGATTTCCATGATGATGTTAAAGAGCTTCCATTTTCTATTTATCTCTACTAACACTACAACAAGTGATTTGAAGAGATCAAAATTTATAGGTAAGTCAAATGTGAGAATATTTTCACTTAATCAGGGTTAGGCTTACAAACATAAATAAATATTCAATATGTGACTCTGCTTTCAGAACTTCTATGATGATTGAAGAATATCAACCTAAAATGAAGCAGCATTCTAACACAGTATCTCTCTGATAGCCTGCATTAGAAATTTAGAGTTCATTGTTTGCACTTATGCATTTCATAAAAGCCTTCTGAATCTATAACATCTTGCACTCTTGTAATACAAGCTTGGGTGAAACTCATTTTGAGCTCCTGTTGCAGAGATATTTGCCATTGGGTCGTATTTCATTTGAGTTGATAATGATTGCTTGACAAATACACAGTGGTATCATTATAATTCTTCAGAAAAAAAATCTCAATTATAAAAACTCTATTAAAATAAAATACTCATATATTTAAAGTATTAAAATAATTCCTTCATGAAATGTATTACATGAAGTAAAATTATGTATTCATAACTCATATCTAAATTAGAATGTAAATATGTTAACTTGATGATAAATATGTGGAAATATTAAGAAGATTTAGTCAAACTTCTTGCATATTGTTGTAGCAATTTTTCACTACTGAAGAATACACTTTAATGATTTTCAAAATAGGGACATTGTTTTACCCTAGATATGTAAATACCTAGGGAAATTTTATATTCCTAATGAGAAGACTGTAAACATTGTAACTACAGTATTTTCTTAAATTAATGAGATGAATTCAGAAAAACAAAAAAAATTTGTATCTCCATTACTAACATCCCATTAATGTATATCTACAGTCTATTCTTAAATTAATGCTACAGTCTTTTCTTAAATTAATGAAATGGATTCAGAAAAACAAAAATTCTCCATTACTAATATCCCAGTGAAGTATATATATAAAAAAATCTTTCCCAAAAAAATACTAACAATTCCCTTGATTCCCTCAGCAAAAGAATCAAGGAGACTCATAATATGTTAGCAAAATTTTATAGTTTTTTATTCCTGGTTCTTTTCCTTTCAGGACAACATAAAAGGCTAATTACTTCAATGAAAGAGGACTTGCTCTTTCTCAACAATTAAAATTTTTAAAAGTTTTTTGAGGCTACTTCAAGGGTCATATGGACTTTTAGATAAGAATAATTGTCTAGCTTAACGCTATGGTATAGACAATCATCTTCCAAACAACCATGTGTTAAAGGCTTGGCTCTTTATTCATGGTATGCTGGTAAGTCCATGTGTAAACTTCAAGACTTAGGGTCTGGTGGGAGGAAATTAGGTCACTGAAGGCACAACCTAAGAATGATGTATGGGCCAGGTGGATGGTGGTGCACGCCTTTAATCCCAGCACTCGGGAGGCAGAGCCAGGCGGATCTCTGTGAGTTTGAGGCCAGCCTGCTCTACAGAGTGAGATCCAGGAAAAGCACAAAGCTACACAGAGAAACCCTGTCTCGAAAAACCAAAAAAAAAAAAAAAAAAAAAGACTTATGATTCTATGATCTGTTGTTCTCTTGCTCCTTGTCATTATAATCTAAGTCTTTGGGTGAATCGTTTTATTGCCACCCCAGCTGAGTTAGGTTTCCTTTGACAGGCATAAATCCAGAGCCAATCAATCATGGGATCAAGTTTACAATATTATGAACCAAAATGAACTATTTTACAAGTGGATCATTTTCGGTTTACATTGTCCTAAAACAAAGTTGACTAAAATTTGACGTATCTTCAGTTTTTCCATGAATTCCTTAAAAATATACCACCCATTGCTCGTTCCATGTACTGAGGCATTCCATTATCAGAATCAATACCGTTTTCTAATATTTTTTTCTTAGCTTTGCAATTTTTAGAATATATTTATATTTAACCATGTTTTTACTTTTGACCCTCATAGTTTATGCATAACCTGTGTTAGGCTGCTTCAACAAACTACACATTTTTTCTTTTCTAATTGTTCTTTTACAAAATCATTGAAGAAATATCCCCTGAATTTATTCTCTAGCATAAACTTTACTCACATTCACTGCCATTTTCTTTATTCACTCTTTCTTCCTCCTCAGATACAATTTTTTTAAGGTTTTCAATATACTTTTCATGGTTAACATGAATTTAATATATACTCCCTTATACCATGCATATTTTAGAAGATTCTTTATTAGTTTTCAGAGGGAATATGAAATATTTATTTTGTAATTCAGAACAATTTTCAGAGTTTGCTTCATATATATATGATATGAAAATAAAATATTAGTCAAATTATTAACTAATGTCTTTCAGAAATGAATAATATCATTTATATCCAAAACAATGTTAGTGACTATCAACCCTTTCCTCACAAAATGTGCCACGATACTACTGTGTCTGAATTTCAAGGAGAGCTTTGTGAACTGAAATTCAAAACTGAGTTTTCATTTGTTTTTAAATTGGAGTCTTTAGAAAGGAATAAAATAATGAAAAAATACATCTCTTCAAAGAGGTAGTCCAAATATTAAGTTTCTTATATATATATAGAAAAGGTCTGGATCCTTGAGGAATGCTAATGTTCCCCAATCACCAATCTAAATATAGCCTTTGTGTGATAAAGGGCAACTGAAAGAAGAAAAAGTCTGCTGTATTTCCTTGGGCTGTTTTTGTGTTATTTGAGATGTTGACTGGACTGAAAATGATGTACCAACTAACCTTACTGACCTGTCTCTCACTTTGTCCCCCACTTGAGATAGCGTATACCTCCTGCTGAGCCATTCAGTGTCAGGTACAAGAGCATACTTTAGTGATGTATTTTAAAAACCCATAACAACACATATAGGAGCACAATAAATATTCACTAAAGAAATAATGAAGTCAGCGGACATACCCAAAAAGTAATATGAAAAGTCATCTTGTCCTATCTATGATAAAAGAATTCTGTTCAAGTCGAATACATGGCATATGGCATGATTTCAAAACAGAAAAAAAGCCAAAATATGGATGATCCATCTTAAAATAATATTTATATTAACAACAACAAGACTATGACAGCTAAATATAATAAATAATCCATTTTCTTATCACTGAAGAAAAAGATATTTCAACCTTTAGTTGACTTGCTTATTAATCCAGTTCAAGTCACTTCCTTTACTTTTTAACAAATTAAGTTGTTGAAGACTGAGGGCTTTTACCTTCCATCTGATATCCAAAGAAAAAGACTCATTACTAATTATATAGTTATACTCTGATGAATGTGAATTTCACATAAAGCTGCTTAAATGGAATATTAATACTTCAAATTGCTTCATTTTTTAAAAATTCAACCTCCTTGCAATTGCTATATCATTATACTTACTTTCCAGACAACTATTTTTTTCTTGTTATTATTACTTTACCTTGCAATTATGCTAAGACACAAAAATGCTTCACTGAATTTAAACTCATGGAAATTAAAGAACATGAAAGTTGAATTGTTGCTCTCAAATCACATAAGCATTCACTGGAAAAAAAAAAAAAAACTTCACATATATCCTGAAGTTGTTTTTTTCCTCTTAGGTTAACAATGTTTGTCTTAGTTTACAAACTAATGAATGCTAACTTTATATTCACCAACTTTATTCATCTTTCCTTCTGAACTCAGTTGTTTAAATTATAATACTCCAGCTCAAGATAAATAGGTACTGATAATATATTTTTTTCAAAACAGGGTTTCTCTATGTAGTTTTAGTTCCTTCCTGGAGCTCGCTCTGTAGACCAGGCTGGCCTCGAACTCACAGAGATCCACCTGGCTCTGCCTCCTGAGTGCTGGGATTAAAGGCGTGCACCACCACCGCCCAGCTGGTACTGATAAAATTTAAGAAAGGATTAGTAACTAGAAAACACATTAGCAAACATTAATTGGGAAGTAAATATGCAAGTCAGAAGGCTTGAGAAGAAATTATAGCACTTTTATTATTGGGAGAAATAACGATGACATAAAAAGAGAAGTTACCTTATTTTGGTTCCATTTGCCTACACTTGGCAACATACATTTTCCTTTACTTCCAAACCACCAACCTCAATGATCTAAAAGGACAAAATCATCACTCATTATCTAATCTGATAATCATACCCCACAGACACCTGCTCAGTCATGTTCATTGCTGCTTTATTCACAGTAGCTAGGAAATGGAAACCCTCAATGCCCTGCAACCAGTGAACTGATAATGAGAATGTCATATGGGTAAGCTATGGAATATTATTCAGGTATATGAAGAAAAATGAAATGAAGAACTTTGCTAGCAAATGGTTAGACGTTTTAAAGATCATATTGAGTGAGGTAACCCCGACCCAGATAGAAAAATGTCACGTTCTTTCTCATTCGAGGGTCCTAATTCCAAATCTTCAGATGTGAATATCTATATTGGAGTAAACGCAGAAACTAGCAAAGAAAAAGAACACCATTGCCTGGAAGTGGAGGAGCAATAGAGGGAACACTACAGGATACTAGCAGGAGTGAGAAAATGGGAGGGCTTTACTTCAGGAGGGGGAGGGGAAAGGCAGAAGTAGGAGGGAGGAGGGTAAATAACAGGAAAGATCTTGGAGGAGTTGTGGTGAGTCAAGCTTCTGACTATTTTCTTAAAAGATAAACCTGCAGTACGTGTAAATCTCTGTGTAGTTGTACATATGTAGCTTGGAGGAAGTTTTCTTGTCTGAGCTGATGGGGCTCCCTTCAAGAGCTAAAGCCTACCTGCCAAAGAACCCCAACATCATGCATGAGAAGCAGTCCTTTAAGTTGTTGGTTGGCGTTTTCTAAGAGACTTCCAAGACAATACAAGATATTGCTGTTGTCTTTGGCCCCACCCAGGGGTGGAATACAGGTTCCTACTGTTTAAGAAACTTTGCAATTCCGAAGTAGAGCCCAGAAGCTACTGAGTTGGAACTGACCTCCGTGCCTCCACCCTGAGGTCTAGCTTTTATTAGTGCCAGGAAATCTTTGAAAGTAAGGAAGCAACCAGCAGTCCTTCTCAACTACGTCACCGATGAACCACACCAATGACCAGCATGGCATGATCACCATGAAGATGGATTAGTGGTTGCATAACTTGGCAGTAACAAACAGATCTTAAACTGGACTTAATACTCTCTTTACAGGAGGGAAATAAGTCCTGGTATTGCAATCCAAGCCAATTACCTAGGGCTGGTTATTCATGGATTTTGAAGGATAACCTACAATGAATACATCATAAGCTAGCATAATCCTAGCTACACTCTGAACATTTGTCTCCATACCCACAGATAAGTGTAGTCCCCATCCCTCTTCAAGAAAATGTCTCTTTGCAACAGATGGAGACTATTACAGAAAATTAAAACCAATCAAAATGCAGACTTGCAGAGCCCAGGCCCAGTGGATACATCTACAGTCCAACACCTACATCTGAGGCTCAAGGAATAGAATCCTACAAGCAGTAGGATTGTAAGAGCCAGAGGAAGAGGGATTTTGCTATGAGAGTGTGTCTCCTCATACTGTCAGAAAGTATATCCATAGTTTCTTATCGGTAAGACTACTTAAACAGGAGCCGAAGGAGGACACCAAAATTCTGCATGTCAGGGCACACAGGGGAAAGACTAAGAGGCTTCAACCCTACACAAAGTAATGGAGACATTTAAAAAATCCTGAGAGCGGGAGATGTTATCTTTTCCACGGAATAACATACCAATAGATTATCCAATGTTAAGTTGTCTACCCTAAAATCATCTATTTGGGTGACATTTTTAACATGTAGGTGTGTGTGTGTGTGTGTGTGTGTGTGTGTGTGTGTGTGTGTGTGTAACAACAATTGATGAGTGATGAGACCATGGATTTGAAGGAGAGCAGTTGATGCCATGGGAGGGTTTGGAGGAAGGAGGGGGGGGGAGTTATGATCAGATCACATTACAATTTGAAAAGAAAAAACAAATCTAAACCAAAACATAAATCCAATCAATACAATTGAGCTTATTGCCTGACAGTCTTTCTCAGGAGCAGGTGAAGATTAACAATGGGCCCCTGCCTTTGTTTCTAGTCACTTTTGTCAACCAATTTGTACCATTTATTTCCTAAGGACATGTGGCCTCAAAGTATGTGGGTTGGGCTAGTATCTAGGTTAGGAAGAATTGGAGAAGAGAGCTCCATCTCTACTTGATGAGATGAGGGAGTCATCATCCATGCTGTGCGCTGACATTCCAGTGTCTGCTTTAAACTCAGGCCTGTTACCACTCACCCATTTTACTGTAATTATTCCTAATAAAATAGCAGTGGAACTTTGGTTGTGTCATACCTAGGTCTGACATGGTTTTAGGAGGAGGGCATAGACATTGTTTATGTCACCTACAGAGAAGGAATTTTAGCAGTACAAGCTCAAGTTCTTTCTTCATCTCCTTTGTGAACTGGAACTCTGGGCCCTCTAGTGAGGTTATAGATGCAATAAAAGAAGAAGTAATGTGTCAAAAGTGGGGACCACGGGCCTTTGGTGCCACTTCTTCATGAAAATTACTTGTGTCTTCAAAGCCTGTTCAAAAGCAATAATGTAATGATAACTTCAACTGCATGATCTGTTGCCAGTGTGGGTACTAACTGTATGCTTAGACATATCTGATAGTGCCTGTTTTATAACGGCAATCATAAATCATATGGTAAATTGGTTTTAAAAACATTTAAGGAACTGGTATATACACAGTCATCTCTAAGTATAATGCTTCTAAGCCACAAGAAGACAATACAGATGGTTAAATCAGAACTAGTACTTAGTGATGGAGAATTTAATCCACTGTAACTTGTGTCTAAGGGTTTAGGATTGCTAATTTATGCATATGTGGTATTTTTTAATGCCTTATATGAAATACAAACTTATGAGTATGGTTCAGTATCTATTGACCACTTAGGGCTAGATCACTAAAATTTCTGATGAGTTTGGCCTTATTTTATTGTAAATATGCAAGTGAAACTGTGTAAGATTTCTGATGAAGTATAGGTTCTTTAAGGTTCAAGTCCTATATTCCAGCAAAACATGATATAAGAACTTTTAATATAATGCCCACACTTAACATTGTCTATATAAAGTTAGCATCCATGCTAAATAAGTAAAAACATTTTAATATTCTAAGCTGGAAATCAGCTAGTGACTTTTGGTAAGTCATTTTTAATGTAAAATTTTTGAGAATTTCAGATATACATATATACAAGCATATACATAAATACAAAAATACATCTACACACACTATAAACATACACCCCACATGATCCCTCCAACAAAACCTCTAGTGTCTCTTCCATTCCCTCCCAAATTCATGACCTGCCCTTTTTTTCATATATATATTTTTCATATATGTATACAGAGAAACCAAATCCATTTAGGGGTGTCTGTATGTGTTTAGGGTTTAGAGTTGACCACTTGGGATTGGAAAACCTATCAAGGGGCTAGTTCCTTGGGAAGACTGATTAGTCTACTCTTAGCATCCATCATTGTTTTTGGCTTTCATCTAGGAGTGGGGCCTTGAGAGAATTTTCCATGAATGCTGGTATATCAGTTTGTGTTAATATTTCTTGTATGTCATACATATATAGAAGATACTATCTCCCAACAGAAATCATAATCCTCTGGTGTAGTGGAGGGCTGTTCTGACTATGACCTTAAAGAACCACCCCTAGAGATGTAACAGGTAACTGTCCTACATACCTATGACCTTGAAGTACCTGCCCCTGGGGCACGGCTCAGGGCAAACCTTAAAACAGAAGACTGCTCATTTCTCTCTCTCCTGGTGTAGTGGGTAGCAGTTCCAGCTTTGACCTGGAAGTACCACCCCCATTGAGGCTTCGGTAACTGTCACACCTACAAGGCAGAGCCAAGAGAGAACCCCTGAAGACCCGAGATCTGGGCCAGCTCTCTTGGTTCCTGGATCAGGGATGCTGGAGGTAGACAAAACAGAGTTCTCCAGAGAACACTGCTGGACTGCGCTTCACCTTTCCCAGACCCTGTTATCTATCCCTTCACTTGTAAGTTACCCCACAAAATAAACCTCCCTTTTAACTATGTGGAGTTGCCTTAATATTTAAACCAATATCCTAGGACTTGGATGCTGGGACAGTCTCAGATAGAAGAACAGCATGGGACCATGCCTCACCTTTCCAGGACCCTGCGACAGACAACTCCTCTCTTCTGTCTTGTGTGTTTTCCTTTCTTAATAAACCCCTTTGCTCTTTAAGCAGACCCCATACATTTCTCACATTACTCTGGCTCTCATAATCTTTCTGCCACCCCTATCTTTGATATATCCTGAACCTTAAGTATAGAGGAGATTGTGTGGTAGATGCAACAATTGGTTGCCATCAGTTGTTCTCTGCATTTTGACCAGTTGTGGCTTTCTGTAATGGGCTCTGCCTCCTGCGAAAAGAAGCTTCTTTAATGGGGATGGAAAGCTACACTTATCTGGGGGTGTAAGAAAAAGTACATTGAGTGCAGTTGGAAATTATACTGGTGTAAGAAAATGGAAATAGTAGGTTCTCCTTTAGGGTCAATGGATTCACCAGCCATGGATAGTTAGCTAGGTTTACAGTACCAGGCATAGACTGTTTCCTATTTAATAAGACTTAAGTTCAATTAGAAGTCTGTTGATTATCCCCACGATATAAGTGCCGATATTACACTCTTGGGGATGTATTATTATGATGGCCATATGCTTTACAGCTGAGAGGAGACTGCTCATTCCTCTTCTCCATTTGCAGCCTACACATCACCTTTGGCTACTATGGGAGCGAATCCTCAGAGAGGAGACTAACCACATCAATTCCAGGTCAATTCTTCCCAGTCCTATATCTGATGTGTGTGCTGTCTTCTGCAATAGGCTACTTACTATGAGGTCAGTCAATTTTTTGATCCTCAATTTCATTACAAGTAAAATGGATCTCAAGTCTTATTTGCAGAAGACATTCTGAAAATGAGTATTAGAAAGATACATGGTAAATTATCTGTACTTTATATGTCTTCAAGATATGTAGTGATTTCTAACCTTAAATACCAGTATAGCTTTCCATATTTTCCTAAATAATAATTTTACTTTGACATAACAGGTGACCTAATAATAGAAACAGCGGTGAATAGTGAAAACCTATAACCTCTCAAAATAAACTTCTTATTTAGAAAAGCAGAAAATTGAAAGACTGTGAAAGAGAGATTGGAGGAGTGTGGATTTGCTCCTTGAACAAGAATGAAATATAATGTAGATCTTTAATTGGTTCTTTAAAAGGATGCTGATGTTCAAGTGTGTGAAATTTGCATGAACTCTGCAGTTTAGTTAATAGGTATGGCTCATTATGATTTTATGATATTGATTAATATATTATGATTATACAAATTTTAATATTATTGCTCAGCAGGCAATTGGTCTACATGAACGTTCTCAACTTTTCTATATGATGAAAAATAAATCAAAATAAAATAAATATTAAAGGATTAGGAAATGCAGTTTTGTCAGAAAGTTATTTTAAATTTTGAATTATAACTATGTGTTAAAATAACATGGTTCAGGATGGTCTTTTCAAGGTAGGAGATCCCTATATTGTCCAGTCTTGGATTAAACTTGCAGTTCCTCTGTCTTAGTCCCCTAAATTCTGGGATTGTACATGGATGCAGTGATGCCTAGCTGTTAAGGATATTCTTACAGTTTGATTGACTTGAAGATACTCTTTATTTATCAATAGTGTAAAAATATCCTAGCAATAGTTCTTTATTGTTTGTATACTGTTAACATCAGGAATTTATAGAATAAGTAAACATACAATTTAGGGAAAGGCCAGTAGCTATAAAAATTATGTTTGCCAAATTATGCTAACATTTAAATTAGTAGGCTTGTAAGGTCTTCGAGAATCCTTAGAATTATTTTAATCCACAAAGGATTGTGCACACATTAGTATATTTTTTCTAAGTGGAAAATTGTCTGGTTTCTTTGTCAGTATAATGTTGTATGGATGAGATATGATATCTAAGTAGAATGACTAAACATTTTTAGCATCTTGGGGTCTGTTTACATTCCATCTTTATGTCTGTATTTGTTTTGGCTTGTGTGTACATGTGTCGTTTTTGTCTCCAATGCTCAAAACCAGCAGGAGAAATGCTGCAGCCACTTTTGGGGCTGTGTCTCCCCCCAGAGGCTTTTCAACATTGCTTCTGCTGATTTGTGCACAGACCGAGAATCACAGATACTGTTTATATGAGATTTTTGTTTTTTAATTTTAGGTTAGAATCTGGGTAGTCAGTTGATAGGTTCGTCTCCAAGGTATTTAAATGTTTTTGAAAGACAGGAGAAAAGCACTGAAATTAATTAAAATTATCACTGGACTCAATCTTAATAATTTGGGCATGTATCTGCCCATGATTATTTTATTCAGTTGGCCATTTTTTTATATTAATTTTAAGGAAAAATGCAAGAGCAAGCACAGAGGACGTGTTTGTGTAGCTGCTGTGAGTAAACTGCTTCATAAATTAAACATTTGTAGACGCGTATTATGTTACTAACAAACATGTTATTATGTTACTAACATACATTTCTGGTCTTGTAATGATCTAGCTTGAAAAGGAATTATTATAAAGCTATACCTTTTCTAGTCACTACTATCAGTTAGTTGACATTTAGATAAGGAAAGGAGTGTTTTTGGAAGCACTTGGGTTGCTACAGTCCATTTTTCATTTAATAAAAGTTATAGGAGGGTGTTTTACAGAATTTGTCATGTATTGAATTTTATTCACTTCTTGTCACAACATATTTTTTCTCTTTAGTAGTTGTCTCATTAGCATTCTGTCAGATGTCCTGAACACTGAGTTAAGAGCCAGTCCCATGCACCACTTTAGAAACTTTTAGGCAATTTTTAAAGCAGCCCCAAGAGAACAGCAAATCAGGTAGTATGTTCAATTTTTCACTGAGCAAATTACTTTTTTGAAGGGGACCAGATAGCTGTTGGGGTAGGTAATTGGATGGAAAGCCTCTCACCTCCAGGGTGGCCTTTGTACCTAGAGAGGGTCAGTGGTGACAGAAAGCCATTACCCTTTGATTGCTGTTTGCTGATCTGTGTGAAATGAGTTGATGGCATCCATTCAGTTTCTAGTGGACATGTATACGGATCACATTTGGCATCCTTGTTGGTAGCTCCAGAAAAATAGAGATGGATTGAGCAGGCCCTGAGGTTACAGTACTGACCCTCCAGATTCCGATGGACTTTCTGTGGAGAGGAACTTTGCTCTTTCCTAACCCACACTCCTTGTCTACTTGGTGGCTAGACTAACAAAGCACTTAGGGTATTAGAGACCTGGGATCAAGACTTGCCATACACTCCAATTTTCCTTAATAAAATCAATCAAAATCTTTACCTCATCTTTACAAACTCTTCTTCATTTGAAATCAAATGAAAATTGTGTAACTATTAATGTAGTCATTGAATAAACAACAGATGTATGATAAGTACTAAGATGACACTTAGTTTTTGTTTTTAAGTACTATTAAGTACACTAGTTTGTCTCCTGCTAGACTCTAAACTGCCTTTTTTTCTCAGAAAGATTCACAACTTTAACTTATTGCCTGGGCTCAAATTTACTTTACCTAGAATAACTCCTTCTACCCCAAACTAGGGTCACCCAATCTTTTTGTCATTTTGACATGTACTTTGAAGAGTTTATGATCCTGGACCAAACAATGGAATTGCAAAAAAGTCATACAAGGTTTTAAGTAAGTTTACAACTTTGTGGTGGACCACATTCATAGCTATACTTGACCAAATGTTTTATAGTGTCCATGGGATTGACCAGGCTTTCAATTTAAGCTCTTATATTAAACCTTCAATAAAGTCTAGACTTCATAATAATGTTGTGTCCATGTTGTGAGATATGTGTACACTGTGTGAAAATATATTGCCGTGATTAATGTAATAAAAATCCAACCAGCCAATAGCTTGGCAGGAGGTATTTGTGGGACTTCCTGGCAGAGAGAGAACTCTGGGAAGGAGAAGATTGAGTCACCAGCCAGACACAGAGGAAGCAGCATGGACAATATAGAGAGATGAGGTTACTAGCCATGCAACAGAATGTAGATTAAAATAAATGGTTAATTTAAGTTATAAAAGCTAATGGGGGAAAACCTAAGCTAAGAATGAGCTTTCATAATTAATAACAAGTCTCCATGTCATTATTTGTGAGATGGTGGCCCAAAGAAAAATCCAACTATATGTCTAAATACTTTAAATCGATAATAATCTCATTTTGCTTCCTAAATTATACAATTGAGCAAATTCTTTTATTTTTGGTTGCTGAATAGCCTTTTAATTATGTTTCAAATAAAAATACGTAAGCCCATCTAATCTACCTGGTTCATTGAGAAAGGGAATGCAAGATAAATAAAATGTGACGTAAGGATACATTGAAATCACCCAATTCTGATAGTATCAGACAACTGAATAAATTTCAAAGATACACAATGACTAAGAGCAGAAGACATAACTAAGGAAATGATAATAGAAAGAACCTATTATGTAAATTATAGAAATCATTAGGGCAGTGATGACAAATGGAAATGAGCTTGAAAGGTATTTTAATGTTGACAGAGATATTCTTTAGCTTTATTTGGGTGATGTGATAAATTTGATACGAAATATACATATATACTGTATATATGTATATATATGCATGTGCATATATATGTGTACATACATATATATCTATGTATATATATATACATATACATATATATCTTAGAATTTAGATCTGTTTATTACATTGCTGGTACATTGTATTTTATTTGAAAATTTAAAACTATGGAAGAACTCAGGATTGGTTAATAGTGATTGAACTCATTCGAACACTGATCCTCTAATTTTATGCCTTTAAATGTTCTTTGCTCAAACCAATTTTTTTATCAGTGATATTGTCTAATAATAGATGAGACTTATAATATCAAATGAGCTCATTTGGGATGTTTATGGATTATATAAACAAGTGTTCTAAATATTTCCCTATTAGTAACTCTGTGTGATGGCTGTTCTTGGATCTAAACTTGATTACTTCTAGAACCACCTTAAAACCCATGCAGCTGGACCAGCAGGACACACTGAAAGATTCTTCTTCATTGGATTATTTGAAATGGGAAATCCCAACTTAAACCCAGACCATTTGAGGTCAGAAGACTCACCCTGAATCTGGGCCACGCCTTCTCCTGGCAGCCTATATAAAGGACACCAAGGAAAGAAGCTTCTCTTTCACCTGCTTGTCCTCCTTTTCACTGGCAAGTTCATGTACCTGCTACTGAGGCATTTCTTCATTGGCATTAGAGCATACTTCTTCAGGATTCCAAACTACACTGAAGACAAACTGAGACATGCAGCCTTCTGGGTCAAACAGGTATTGGATTCTTGAACTTTCTGTTAGGAGACAGCCATAGTTGAAACAGTTTTTTCATAGCCTGTAAGCCAATCTAATAAAACCATGTTGTTTATATATATATATATATAGTTTTATCCTACCAGTTTCTCTAGAGCAGTAGTTCTCAACCTTCCCAATGCTGTGACTCGTTAATATAGTTCCTCATGTTGTGGTGAACACCAATCATAAAATTATTTTTGTTGCTACTTTATGGTGGTAATATTGTTACCGTTATGAATTATAATGTAAATATCTGTGTTTTTCATTGGTTTTAGGCACACCCTGTGCAAGAGTTGTTCAATCCTCATAGGAGGTGTGACCCCAAGGTTGAGAATGATTACTCTAGAGAAACCACTAATTCACTCTCCAAATTTCACTTGAGGATAAATCAAAGATTGTATTATGATAGGAAGATTTAACCTTATTTGAATATTTGCCAAATTATCCAGTGTTATTCATGGACTTTTTGATATTCAAAAATACGTATTTATATTTGTTTATACACATACATACGCACACACACATATTTCCACTTTCTCACAAGAGACTTAGAAATCATAGTGAGAATAAATAATTATTTACTGAGAAAACATAATCCTAGATACTAGATTATGATATTGTAATAGGATAAAAGACAATCATAAGAATTACTGATTTAACAAATTAAATTTAAAATAGGATGAAGAAACAAAATTGTACAGAGTGAAATGTTCGATGGGAGATCTGAAACTAAAAGGACACTAAGTTCTTTTGGATACTTATCACTTTAGGTTATTTCCTCTTCTATTTTACCATCTTTAAGATAATATGAATTTTATATTATTTGTTTCTATTGTGAAAGGTATTGGTTCCCTGATTTCTTTCTCTGCCTGTTGTCATTTGTATTTAGGAGGGTTACTGATTTTTTTTAAATCATGTATTTAGCCATTTTGCTGAAAATTTTTTTTTTAAATAAATTTAAGGAGTTTCCTAGTAGGATTTTGGTGGTTACTTATATATAATATTATACTATCTACAAATGCAATGCTTTGACATCTTCCTTTCCAATTTGTTTCTCTTTGATTTCCTTTAGTTTGTCTTATTGCTCTAGCTAAAACTTCAAGTACTGTATTGAATGGACAGTCTTGTGTTTTTCCTGATTTTAGTGGATTTACTTTGAGTTTCTCTCCATTTAATTTAATGTTGGCTATAGGCTTGCTGAAAATTGTCTTTATTATGTTTAGGCATGCTCCTTGTATCCCTGATCTCTCCAAGACTTTCATCGTGAAGTGGTGTTGGATTTTATGACAGGCTTTTCAGAATCTGATAAGATGATTATTTTTTTTTTTAAGTTTGTTTACATTGGTGGATTATATGGACAGATTTTTGTATATTAATCATCCCTGCACTTCTGGGATGAAGTCTACTTGATTGTGGTGTGTGACCTTTTTGATCTGTCCTTGGATTCAGTTTGTGAGTATTTTATTGAGCATTTTTGCATCTATGTTGATAAGGGAAATTGGTCTATAATTTGTTTTTCTTTGTTCAATCTTTGTATAGCTTGGTCATCAGGGTGACTGTGGCCTCATAAAATGAATTTGGCAATGTCTCTTCTGTTTCTATTTTTGTGTAATAATTTGAAGAGTATTGGTATTAGGTCTTCTTTGAAAGTTTGCTAGAATTCTGTGGTAAAACCATCTGGCCCTGGGTTTTCTTTAGTTTGGAGACTTTTAATGACTGCTTCTATTTCCTTAGGGGTTATAGATCAATTTAAGTTGTTTATCTGATCTTGATTTAGCTTTGGTAAGTGGTATCTATCAAGAAAATTGTCCATTTTTTTTTTTTTTTTTTTTTTTTTTTAGATTTTCCGATTTTGTTGAGTACAGGTTTTTTTAATTTTTTTTATTTTTTGGTTTTTCGAGACAGGGTTTCTCTGTGTAGCTTTGTGCCTTTCCTGGAACTCAGTTGGTAGCCCAGGCTGGCCTTGAACTCACAGAGATCCACCTGGCTCTGCCTCCCGAGTGCTGGGATTAAAGGCGTGAGCCACCACCACCACCACCACCACCACCCGGCTGAGTACAGGTTTTTAAAGTATAAACTAACAATTCTCTGGATATCCCCAGTATCTGTTGCTATGTCCACTTTTTTGTTTCTGATTTTGTTAATTTGGATATTTTCTTTCTGTCTTTTAGTTAGTTTGGATAACTCTAATCAACAAAGTGAAAGACCTACATGATAAAAACTTCAAGTCTTTAAAGAAGGAAATTGAAGACGATATCAGAAAATGAAAAGAGTTCTCATGCTCATGGATTGGTAGTAATTACATAGTAAAAAATGGCCATCTTACCAAAAGCAATCTACAGATTCAAACCAGTTCCCACCAAAATTCCAACACAATTCTTTACAAACCTGGAAAGAACAGTACTCAACTTCATATGGAAAAACAGACAAACAAATGAACAAAAAACTGCATAGCTAAAACAATTCTGTTCAATAAAAAAACTCCCAGAGGTATCACAATCCTTGATTGGTAGCTCTACTACAGAGCTATAGTAATAAAAACTCCATGGTACTGGCATGAAAATAGACATATTGATCAATGGAATTGAATTGAAGACCCAGTAATAAATCCACACACCTATGGATACCCAATTTTTGGTAAAGAAGCCAGAAATATACAGCAGAGAAAAGGAAGTATCTTCAACAAATGGTGCTGGTCTAATTGAATGTTAGCATGTACAAGAATGCAAATAAATCTGTATCTATCATCCTGCACAAAACTCAAGTCAAGTGGATCAAAGACCTCAACATAAAACCAAATATACTTAACCTGATAGTAGAAAAAGTGGAGAATGACCTTGAAAGCATTGGTATAGCAGGCAACCTCCTGAATAGAACATTAATAGCACAAGCACTAAGATCAACAAATAATAAATGAGACCTCTTAAAACTGAAAAGCTTCTATAGGGCAAAGAACACCATCAATAGGACAAAATGGTAGCCCATGGAATGGGAAAAGATTCTCACCACCTCCTCATCTGACAGAGGGCTAATAGCCAAAATATATAAAGAACTCAAGAAACAAGACATCAACAACTAAATAGTTCAGTAAAAAAAATGGTGTTCAGATCTAAACAGAATTCTCAACAGAATAATCTCAAATGGCTGAGAGACAGAGAAATGTTCAACATCCTAAGCCATCAGGGAAATGCCAATCAAAACGTCTTTGTGATTCCATCTCACATCTGTCAGAATGCCTAAGATCAAAAACACATGTGACAACTTATACTGGTGATGATGTAGAGCAAGGGGAACACACCTCTATTGCTAGTGGGAATTTAAACATATTCAGCCACTTTGGAAATCAATCTGTTGGTTACTCAGAAAATTGGGAATCATTATACCACAAGACCCAGGTATACTACTCAGCTATACCACACAGCCCACAGAATCAACTGACCAGGACTACGGGAGCTACGGAAGATCAAGGAGCCTGTAGGGTTCTGACCTAGGTCCTTTCCATATATGCTGTGGCTGAGTAGCTTGGTGTTCCTGTGGGATTCCTAACATTTAGAGTAGGGTGATGTGGAGGTGATAGCTTATTCTTTTGTCTACTCATGGGACCATTTTCCTCCTACTAGCTTTCCTCATCTAGTTTTAATGCAATGCTATGTGCCTGGTCTTATTGTAACATGTTATGCTGTGTTTGGTTGATGCTGGGAAGCCTGCTCTTTTCTGAAGGGAGACTGGGCAGGGGGAGGTTGGCGGGGAGGGGAAGGAGGGGAAATTGTAGTTGCATGTAATATATAAGAAAAAAATTTAGAAAATAAAATAATAAACAAACTAAAAATATTTCAATTGCAGAAGACAGAGAATCTCAACATAAATAATACTATCCAATTTTATAAACACTGCTGTTCATACAAGGCATTGATATCATAGAGAAATGTAACTTAGTATCCTTCATTTATGGATCACATGAGTCTGCATTCTTTTCCTGTTTTATTTCAGTTTGCACATCCATATTTCATGGCAGCTATTTTGTTATCTTTGGGTAGAAATTGAAGCCTCAGCTACTACTCCTTACTATCAATCAGCAAGTGATAAAGTTGGAAGGTGACCTAAAGTAGCTAAGTTTCAGAGCACTTTTAGTTAACAATATACATCATATCTCTTCTACTTCATCCTTTAAAAATCAGTAAACTACTTATACATATATCATCTAACCATCATCTATCTATACCTATTATACATTTATCTATTTATCTATCTTCTATCTTTCCTGTATATATCTATCATTTATCCATTAAGATATCTCTCATATGTAATCTATTTGTCATCTACATGCATATCCTCTCTTAATTTGTCTGTCTATATATTTCCTGACTTTCACATATTCCTGCATTTATTTTCTGTCATTGATTTGTCTGTCTTTTTAAGTATCTATCTATCATCAATCTATCTATCTATCTATCTATCTATCTATCTATCTATCTATCTATTCATCTATGTATCTATTTCATATCCATATAATAGAAAATCCATTTCACAGTTATAAAGAATAAGAAATCTCCAGATCTGTTTATCCATCTTAAGATTCAAGACAGCTGAGGGTATAGTTACATTTCAAAAACCAACAAGCTTTACCCTCCAAAGGATGCAAGTTTTTGGCTCAGGTAAGAAAGGAAAAAAGTCTCTCTTTTTGATTAAATACTGATCAAGCATAAGGAGAAAAATATGCTGTACTCAAGCAACATATTTTAATGTTATCTTTACCTAGAAAAAGAAAACAAACCTAGAAAGAATTTAAAGAAATGTCTTGACGTGATAGTCCAATCAAGTCAACACAAAAGTAATTATCAAAAATATTTAAATGTGCTTAATTAAATGTTTTACAGCTGCTGTGGGATGTATGGCAAATGTGTTGCTAATTAATCAATAAAACACTGATTGTCCGTTGGCTAGGCAGGAAGTATAGGCGGGGCAAGGAGGAGAATAAAGCTGGGAAGTGGAAGGCTGAGTCAGAGAGACACTGCCAGCCGCCACGATGAGAAACAGCTTGTGAAGATGCCGGTAAGCCACGAGCCATGTGGCAAGGTATAGATTAAAGGAAATGGATTAATTTAAGCTATAAGAACAGTTAGCAAGAAGCCTGCCATGGCCATACAGTTTGAAAGCAACATAAGTCTCTGTGTTTACTTGGTCGGGTCTGAGAGGCTGTGGGACTGGCAGGTGAAAGAGATATATCCTGACTGTGGGCCAGGCAGGAAAACTCAAGCTACATACAGCTTTAATTAAAATAATATCAGGCCAGCCTGGGTTACAGAGTGAGTTCCAGGAAAGGCACAAAGCTACACAGAGAAACCCTGTCTCGAAAAAAATCCAATAATAATAATAATAATAATAATAATAATAATAATAATAATATCAGGTCTAAAAGGAAATTAGGTAGTATTATATACTTTGCCATATCAAAAGAAAGTGACTAACAAATGATAACACACACTTTATTAAATTTGCATTAGTATTATCAATTTAGGTAGTAGTTTACAGTGTAATCTATCTTTTGAGTGTTTAAGAACATTTCTCTAGTTAGGTTTTTCACATGTCTAGTCTAGCATATGCAAGCGTCTGATTAGCATTTGAAATATCTATTATGTATTCAAGCATTGATGCTTACAGGAGAGGAAGAATGTGCTTGTTGGTTAAAAATATGTGCATGTCTAAGTATTTATTTCCTTAATTAAAAGTATTTCAGAATTGTATGACAGAAATATAGGAAGAATTTGAAGAGTATGTAAAATTATTAAAGAAATCATTCATGCAAATGAAAGTATTTGTAGGTAACTGAAACCATATTTATTGGTATAATAGCATATGTTAGTAATTAGTAAAGAAGATAATTTCATTTTAACTCAAAGGTCAGGAAGGTGGGAATTCTGAGATTATATTCTATAAAAACAAGGCCTCTGTGGGAAAAAAAAAAGTAGTGTAAGAATGCCAAAAAGCAAAAGCAAGGGATATCCATGTGGTCTGGAAATGGGCAAAGATTTCTGGGAAATTCAGCTATGTTTCTCTTGTCTTACCCTTTTCCCCACTCTTAATGGTTCTTTCTGTTTGTTGCTATGGGGATTGTCAGTTTCTGTTGCATTGGGCTTTGTAATTTGGCTCACTGAAGCAAGAGGTTGCCCAGTAGTCACCCTGGTTACCATTTTAGATAAAATTAGGTTTAGTTAGCCTACCTGAATGGAAGCTTTTGGCCTACATCTATCCTTTCCTCAAAATAAATCAAATAAGGTCATCAGAGATATTCATTTGTGTTAACTAAGCACTCTTCAGTGAAATGTAAGTAGATCTTTCTGTGTGGGCATAAGAGTGAATATCATATGAATGTGCCATGGCCATCATTGTGCCCTTCAGAACACCATGATATTCACATGGAGTCATGTGAGTCCTGCAGGTAGATGTAGAGATCACTGAGCCACATGAAATAAGCCGAATCCCAAGGAAGCCCTGGAAAAATAGCATGGAAGTGTCTTGGGCCAGTTCATGTAAATCATCTAATGTTCTCAGTGTGTAGCTGGGTTGTAACCTTGCAGATCTCTGTTGTGACTTCAAGGCTTTCCTTTCATTACATTATTACTCTTCTTATTAGAATTAAGTTTCCCAAAGTATATTTATGCCCTAAATCAATTTCATTTGATGAAGATAATTTTTATTTCCCTTGTAATTATAAATTTCATCCTTAAATCATCATTTCTTACATTAAGATTATTTTTATAGATGCCCTATCCCTTCACCTATATTCTGTTCTTTCCTACAGTCTGAGAACATAAACACAGTTTTGCCGAGGTCTTTGATGGCCTTTGCTCACTTTTGGTAACTTCCTCTGCATTTTTATCTGAGACCATTTCTAGATAACCTTTACAGTATATGCAACTCTACTATGAATGCAAAGCATAGCCCTTGCTCCAAAGGAATGAGAACCAAATATAAGCAACCAATAACCAGAAAAACACTTACCGGTTTCCTTGAAAAATGTATCCAATTGTGGAAGAGGTTACATAGTTGTGAAAAGTCATAGAACAAAAGAAAGTAACAAATCAATACATTTCCCAAATATGCTGGCTATGTCCTGAATGTGAACTGCAGCAGATTGAGTCTCTTCTATATGTTTCAGACATCAGAAAATACTTAGATTTGTGTTGCTAGAAGTCTGTTAAGTTTAATAGTGAATTCCAAAAGTGTGACCTGGTCATCCTAGGGATTGATGAGACATAAATGTTAGTCATAATGGATAATAAGGACAACAGACGTCTTGAGATAGTCTCAGCTGTTGCTTTGGAATAGTCTAACTTCCCAGAATGAGGATTTTTGAAAGAGTAAATCAATTTGTAGTATTTACTTCACCTTGCATGTGGCTCTTTCAGGATTTACCTACCTTTCCAGTCTATGAGGAGAAACTTCTATTTGAGTTGTTGGTCAGGGTATTCTGAGAGACCCCCCAAACAATGTAGTCTATTACTGCTCTCAATAGTTGTCTCTCATAGGCTGGAGAGTTGACAGATGAAGACACCACACTTCAGATACAGAACTCATGTCTTCCATACAGAAAATATTTACAGTTTTTATTTAATTGTCTTAATATTTCTTGTGGATGGTACCATCCCTGGTAGATGACTCTAGGAAGTATAACAAGCAAGCTGAATTAGCCATAGGGATTGAGCAAGCCATTAAGCAGTGTTTCTTCTCAGTCTCTGCTTCAGTTCCTGCCTCCAGGTTCTTGCCTTGGAATATTTTCCTGAATTCCCTGAAGAAAAAAAGAAAGAAGGAAAGAAAATACCCCCAAATTTTAATTACAGTCATACAGTCCTTTTTGGCATTTCTTTCCAAAATCATTTCAACTCAATTGTAACAGTGTGGTAATTTTTCAGGTGTTTGTATAGTAAAAATTCCATTGTTCATGTTCCAGTGTTGCCACTTCATCTATTTTCTATTACTCAAATTTAATGTCACAAACTCAGCAATTCATTAAAAATAGTTTTGGGAGGAGCGTTATGGCAGCTGGGAAATGCAAGATTACAGCAACAACATTTGCCTGACCTATAATGATAGTCTTCTTGCTGCCTCTTGGTACAGGAATGATGTCACCACAAAACACATCATCCCAGCATGCTGTCTTGGACCTCTCCACTTCTTTTCATAAACTATTCATTGATGCTACAGAGGGCCTCAACTTTAGGATGCATTGTCTATTTTCAACTTCTTTTAAAGACCTCACATCCCTTACATTCAGACATAAGTGTAGGAATCATACTCCTAACACATGAACTTTTATAGAAACACATTGGAACTATATCTGTGCTGTTGTCTATAGTAATTGATATCACTGCTTTAAAATCATTATTCTTTGAAACAGCTGTGTTCTGTAATGAAACAGAATCAATACTTCTCTTGACTTTTACTGAGACTATTATTTTTCAGTCTTATAGAATTTTCAAGAAAATAAATACCCGTTTTTAAATATTCATTCTACTAAGGGTAATGTTTCCTTCATAGGTATCAAATATCAAAGAGGCTGATGTTTCCTTGAAGAATGACTAGGAATTTGTACTGATGATTTTCTTTACCAACTTGAATGGATTCTTTTTTTTTTTTTTTTTTTTTTTGCAAAGGCACTTATCTATATTTTTCTGTATATGAGATGTCTTCATTTCTTCCCTAAAAACTTATCAGACATTACCACACAACTCTGGATTCTAATAATCAACAGAGCTCATGTGTTTTTCAGGATCCACAATATTCCTCAAGCTAGTTACATTATTGGTAGTTAAATTTTACCAGATATATAAAATGACAAAAAGCAAATGGATTTGCATTAAAACTGAAATTGTCAACAACTATATGCTCCTCTTGATTCTATCACTGAATTGGATAAATACTTTTCATCCAGGCAACCAAAAGAAACAGTAAGTATCATGGTACTCCACTTACCTTGAGCCATACACACACACTTTCCCAACCAATGCCTCAAACAAGTTTTAGCCACCTAGGACTCACACGCACATACACTGAGAAGCAAGTACACCTGTGTTGAACCATGTAAACATATGATTCCCCTCAGCAACCCCTCGAAAATGTCCATTTCTATTTAAATGCATCCTAGAAGAGAATCTTTAAATTATAAACTTATCTGGCATAGATGGCTTTTCTAATATGTGTATGATACAGTGATATGTATTCCTGTATGTGTCTACCAGTTTTATGTTAATTTTAAATAAGTTTGAGTCATCTGAGATGAGGGAACCTCAACGGTGAAATTCCTTCCATAAGATTAGGCTATAGACAAAGCTATAGGACATTTTCTTAATTTCAGGCCGTTCCACTGTTGTTACACTACACATTCTTTCTGTCTCTATTTCTCTCTCTCTCTCTCTCTCTCTCTCTCTCTCTCTCTCTCTCTCTCTCTCTCTCCTTCTCATTATTTAGCAATCCTAGTGTATTTTTAATTTTTTTCAACTTGTTTCCCACTGTGCCCCAAAATAAATTATCTATGCCTTTCAAATTGCAAGTCCTCTTACAGCTTAAGCCAGCCATTTTCCACAGTGCTCCTGTGACATATAGCACAAATTATTCTACCTGGGAAGCAAATCTTAGTACATGCTATTTCTCTGTCACACACTTTCAAATATGTTTGTCTATAAGGTTCTCTTAAGGAGCCAAGTTAATGCCTTCCCTTTTTGTACATAGACAATGTTAATATTATCTCTTTGAATCAATATCCCCATGATTAAAATTGGAGCTCTTTGTTGACAGCTATCAATCTATAAGTATTAATGTTGTCCTTAGCTTTTATTGTGTCTACATGCTAAGCATATAATTTATGTGAATATTAAAAGTTGTAGGTTATATAATTATAGATGTAACATAAAACACTTCATTTCTATTCTGTGATTTCAGAAATTTAGCAAAATTAACTATTAAAATGTATTTCCTATATTCTTTTTCTGATTGAACTACATTTTTGGCTTCAGAAAATGTGTTTCTTCTCCATCCTTCCTATAAGGTACCTGAAGTTTTATACCTAGTCTTCTTTGATTAGAATAGGCAGACACTCTTTAGAAAGGGTGGAGTAGCTAACTACAGACAGAGGCTGGTTAAAAGTAGGAAACTGTGTTGATAGGTGACAGAATATGAAAACTTCTTCTCATTATTGTTTTGGTTAAAAAACAAAGTATTTTCATGCTTTTCCTCCATCATACCTTGTACATTAAGCCTTACCCATTGCTTTCCTGTGTTTCTTCATTTCAAAGAGATTATTTCTTTAAATGTTTTGCTAGTACCACAGGGTTCTTTCTCTAATAACTTTTGGCTATCCTGAAAATACACTTAGGAAAAAAATACAGTGGAACAGTGCTGTGACCAGTTGATGTCTGCAGAAAATTATTCTTTGAATGCCATCCATATATGTCTCTGCAAAATCGACTGCGTGGCCAACTATTCTTGTGGCTGAGTTTAGTTATTTCTAGAAGAGTCTAAAATTAGCAAATGACACATAGAAAAATCTAGAATGTAATAAGGAAAATCTATATAACTGGTGGATAGTTCTTTTATGCAGAGAGTGAATCACAAGTGAATGCCTTTGGTTTGTGAGAAGGTTTACCCTTCTGCTCAAGGACAATGTAAATGTTTCCTTTTTGTTCTTCCTGGTATCACGCCTGCAATTGTATGCAGCTAATAGTAACTGCCTTCACAGTGAGATTGCATCACTGCAAGCTTTGCAAAGGAAAGCTTTCCAGGACAGGCTGTTACTGCCCTCTATTGATATTTCCAATTGCTCAGATCATTTCAGGAAAAGACATGTTTGGTTTCTAACTAGCTGCAAAACAATTTTGATTAGAGGCTACGGGAATAAAATTTTAATGTTCTTGTAATGCACTTTTTGACCCCTTGAGAAGTAGATATGTCCAAAGGCTTACTCACCTCCTCTTTCCTTTCATCAGCCATAGTTTCCCTCAGTTTGATGCACTTAAAAGGAAAATAAAGACATGGGAAACAAACACTATTGGGAAATGCAAAATCATTATGAAATTCCATATATTGTTACACAAACAACAAATTGAAAAAAGAGCTGGAGAAATTACTGTTAGCATTGCCAGTCTGCAGCACATCTGAAGTAGATCTTTCACATCAGTGTTTTGAAATTATACTAAGAATGTGAAAAAAGAAGTCACTATACTCTTAACTTTGATACCATACTTTATCATTATTCACCTTCTTTTCTTCCTGTTGTATATATGCCCACATGGTTTAAACATCAAGGATTTATATCTTAAAATTTCACTCATACAACAGTATTTCATTGATTACTTTAAGTGTGCGGGTCTCTTTAAAAACTATTGATTTTTTTTTTTAAAGATAAGATTTTCTATGGAAGCTAAGCTCACCTGAAATTCACTCTATAACTTTGGGTACCAATCCTCCTGTCTGTTATAAGAATGCAATGGTTACAAGCAGATATGATGATTCAATTTTTAATCATAAAGTTTTCAGGTAAAATGTAACTTCAATTACACAGTGAACTAATCAACTCTGTGTAGAATTACTTATTTCTTCCCATTTTATTATCTCCTAAACTTACTCATTAATTTTTTCTCTACTTTTATCCCAGTTGGAAACTTTTAGACTTTTTGTAATAGTTTGGAGAAATTGCAAATCTGCTTAATTGAGAGCTGTGCAATTATTTAGGAGATAAATATTCTTTCTTATAATGCAGTCAGAGAAATTGAAATGGTGTATATGAGCAAGAATGAGACCTCACTTCTGTCTATAGAGATTTCTTTCCTTTTGCCTATGACTGTGAAAGACTCTATTTCCAGGGGAGTTCCACAAATGAATAAAAAGCATTTATACTTCAAAAAAAGGGGAGAAATCTTCTTGTCATAGAGGGCAACTTTGTGAATTTCAAATTAAAGCTTCTTGTCTGACCTTGCTAAATACAAAGCTTTAGGCAGAAATTAAATTAGAAAAGGATTTATTTCCCAAAATCCCTAGATTTTTGTTGGGGGTTGGAATTAAGTCACCATTCTTTGATTCAGATGATGAGGTAGTTGAAACTGTGTTGCTGGACTCTGGGGATCTTGACTTTTTCACTTCTTAGAGCACTGAGAATTACCTTCTTCAACAACCAGAAAAAGATTATGTGGACAGATAGAGCTGGAACCATTTTGGGCAGAAACTGAGCCTCTTTACCTGTACATTATTATCCTCATCTATGTCCTATGGAAAAACAAACAAACAAAAACAAAACATAATGAAACAAACAAACAAAATTCATTGCTGCTAATGGATATAGTAAGTGCCTTTACACTATATGCCTCAATAGCATGTATCTTGCAAGAAAGGTAGTGTGTTGACAAGCTTAGGCCCTCTGCAGCCCAGTGACTGACAGATATAATGGGAAAGCCCTTGCTATGGAAATCTTTTGGAAGAAAATGGTGAATTGATGCTGGGGAATGTCTTTCTGTATGATATGAATATATGTTGTTCCCATTGGTTAATAAATAAGCTACTTTGGCCTATGGCAAGGTAGCTTAGAGGCAGTCAGGAAATCCAAGGAGAGGGACAGGAAAGGAAAAGGAGGTGTCTAGAGAGACTCAAGCCAACTGCCCAAAGAGCAACATGTAATGGGACACAGTTAAATTCACAGAACACGTGGCGGTACATAGATTAATAGTTACAGGTTGAATTAAGTTATAAGAGCTAGCTAGCAAGAAGCCTGCCATGGGCCATAGAGTTTGTAAATAATATTAAGCCTCTGAATGGTTATTTTGTGAGTGGCTGAGGGATCACAGGACTGGGTAAGACCAGAGAAACCTCCGGCTACAGCCTGAGAGTAGGTACCACCATAGATGCCAGAGTAAGAATATATAGCAAAAAGGAGGAAACTATAATAAGACTGCAAACAGAGTATCACCACAGGGTTTAAATTTGGGGCTCATTTGGTAACATGGGTGAAAACAAAATCTCCCATGGATTCTCAAAATATCATTGTCTCTTTTTTAAAGGAACAATAAAGTTTGAAATATGTATAGCAAGTAACAGAGAAAACACATTCTTGTATTATAAAGATGTGAGGGAGAAAATACCAGCTGCTGTGTTTTGACCTGGAGTAAACCCATTCTGCTTTGCAAAACGAAAGTTTTCATAGAAGTTCAAAAAAAAAATCAAGAAAAAAAATCCTTTTTGTTCAGCATTTTTCTTTCACAGACTTTAGTTGGATGACTACATCCCAGTATTTGAAAAGTTTCCTTTGGAAACTGTTGAGAAAAAGCACACAAAATAAAACCAAATTGTTTAAATTTTCCCATGTTTTCCTGTTAAAACAAGATGAGGAGTTATTTGAAGAAGTAATCGTGCAACAACTAATAAAATTCATTAAACTTCTGAAGGCCTTTCCAGTTATTGATCCATACATTGGCCTCTTCTATGCTTTTTTTTTTTTTTTTTTTTTTTTTTTTTTTTACAAAGAAATCTGCTTTCGGGGTTGGTGAGATGGCTCAGGCAGTGGAAATGCTTGCCACCCCAATGCAAGGGTTGAGTTTGAATCTTCACAACCCATATAAAAGCCGAACACAGTGATGCCCATCTGTAATCTCAACACTCCTACTGCAAGATGAAAGGCTGAGATAGGAGAATCACAGATGCTCACAGGCCAGGCTACCCAACGCATATATTAATTAACAATAAAGTGACTCTGTCTCCAGCCCCATCCAGGATATTTTATAAGCAAACAAGAACAGTAATCTTGAACTGCTTGACATAGATGCTGGATCTTTATTTGTTCCTCCGGAAAAGCAAAATACTGTCTTAACCCATGAATAATTTCTGAACTCCCTTAATCCTTTGTAATAAGTCATTTAATGTTTATTAAGAAGAATAATTCTAATCATAAAAATAAGTAAAATGACATATTTAATTTATTTCATGTCTTTAAAGTAAACACAATGGCATATAAAGTTGAAAAGCAGCATCTTTATAAGCAATGCATTCACTGCATATGATACATCAGATTTGTGTGTTATACTGGGACATGAAAAATAATGGTCTGCTTTTAATCAATAGCCCCCTTTCTTATTTTTCCTAGTGTTAGAGAGAACTAAAACACGAATTCAGTCCTTTTATATGAATACTTCTCAATCTCTATTTATTTATCATTCTAATCAAGCTGGAAAATAACTGTGTATGTGTGTGTGACATATATCTACGTGTATCCATATGTGCATATTATATAATATATTATAATTAATTAATATTTTCCAAGCCTGATCAGTTTCTCTTCCTTCCATCCTCTCCTCCCAGTTCCACCCAGCAAACTTCCTCTTCTTCCCCACCCCCATCCACTCCTTCTCCTTCCTCTTCAGAAAACTGCAGGCCTTCCATGTATATCAGCCAGCCATGGCCTATGAAGTCTAAGTAGAATAGGTACCTCCTCTTCCATTAAGGCTGGATGAGGCAACTCACTAGGGGAAAATGGTCCCAAAAAGCAGGCAACAGACTCAGAGACAGCCCCTGCTCACTCTGTTAGGAATCCCACAAGAAGACCAAGATACACAACTGTAAATACAAGCAGGGGGCCTAGGTCAGTCGCTTGCAGGCTCCCTGGTTGATGGTTCAGTCTTTGTGAGGCCCTGTGAGGCCAGGTTTATTGACTCTGTGTGTTTTCCTGTTGTGTCCTTGACCCCTCTGGCTCCTGTAATCCTTCCTCTCCATTTTGTAAGATTCTCTGAGGTTTGCCCAATGTTTGGTTGTGAGTCTCTGTATCTGCTTCCATCAGTTACTAGGGGAAGGCATTTTCATTCTAGTTTGAGACAGGATCTTTCAATGTCTTTGAACTTAGCCATGTCAACTAAAGTGGCTGGCCAATGAGTTTCTATGCCTATGCATGTCTCAGCCTTCCATCTGGCTACAGATAGGATTATAAGCACACACCAACAGACTAATCATGTAGATTATATGAATCCAAACTCAGGTCAAGATGCTTATAAGACAAGTACTTTACCATTTGAAGCACATATGCCCAGACCTAGAGCACAGCTTTTGATAAAGGCAGTACCACATTCACCATCAGTGTCTCCCTACTCCATCTTTTCATTAACAAATCCTTTTCTATAGCCCAACCATGGCCACTTTTCCTCATCAATTAAAACATTCGTTCAACCAATTGATTATTCCCAGCCATTCTGCTCAGTACTTAAATTCTTTAACAATGAACAAGATATCCAAAGCAGAATGACAAGCCTTGAAACTTCAATAATAAAGTAGGTAAGTCTTATGACCTTGCAAAACAAAAGCAAAAACACATGCCAATGCACTATTTGTAAACTACAACTTGGAGTGTTTTCATAAAATTTGTCTCAGGCTTACTAAAATAGGGTAGAGCCACCAAAAAAAAGGTAATATAAAAGTTTTCCTCAATTAAGATTTCTTGGTAATTAATATTAAATACTAACTAAATTTCCATGTAAACTATAAAATATTATTGAAAAGTTCACTTTCTGAATAGATTGAAGGTCAGTCATGTTACAAAACTGGCAGTGAAATGAAACAATGATATGCAGTCTCACCTTGACAGTCATATGATGATTTAGTATAGATTTTCATCTCATATATAGAATATTTTAAAACTTTTCTTTGTAAACAACGATCAATCACAAATATGATTTTCAGTGTGAAACTGACCTTACCCTGTGAACAATTTTACATCAATAGTGTTTATGTAGATATGTGAATGTTTTTATCATATATATGATAAATAAATATATATCATATATTCTTTACATGATAGTAACATGACAGACTTTCAGAAACTGCATTTACTACTCTGGCTGAAATCTCATGTTATTTTTCTGTTTACATCTATATATGTACATGTATTGTACTGTATGTGGTATAAGCACACTTTTATTTGTTCACGTATGAGTATGCAGGCCAGTTGAGGATATCCAGTGTCTTTCCAATTGACATTTTATCTTTTATTTTGGGAAAGAATCTATCCCTGAACTTGCATCTCATTTTTGTCAACTATAGTGAATGACCAGCCAAAGAACTCCAGGGATTCATCTTCTCTCTTCTTGTAATTAAATTTTCTTTTTTTCTCACTTTTAAAATGTATTGTTTACACATTTAATTAAAATAGAATTGCAGCCTGCCAGGAAACTAGAAGGTGGGTGTAGCCTGCCCACATACCTTCTGCCAAAGCATGTACTGACAGAAACCAGGTAGACTACCTGCATACCTTCTCCTGTCTCTCTGTTCCTCCAGACCCAATAATCCAGTCTCTTTCCTAGCATTGCTACAGAATACCAGCTGGAGCCTTCCCTGAGCCCTGCCACATCTCTTATGGATCCCACAAACCATCTGCTCCTAACCTGCCTCTCCCCATTTGTTCCTTTATCCCAGACCACAGCTCCAGCAGGCACCTCCTACTAACCCAAGGGCAGTTCCTCCCAGGGCAACAAGTAGGTTGAAGGCAGACTCACACACCTCTCCTATGACTCCTAATATCTAATCCTGCAAGTCTCATTCCTAGATCTGTAGCTAAAAACAAGCTGTAGACTCAGTTTCCTCTCTGACCTCATCCCTAATAGACTATAACTACCTTCTCCTCCAACCTTCTTTCCCCCAACTCACCGAAGTTATTCAGCCTCCAACATCAACAGGCATTGCCAGTGAACACACAAGCTGAATAGGCCAGGAAAACAAGCTACACACTGCCATCTCACACTTTCTGAAAATCTAGAGAGGGAACAGAAAATAAGAAAGAAAACACCCACTCAAAAAACACTAATTCAGAAATCAGCACCTAGACTTATGAGTGCCCCAACTCAGATGTATAAAAACCAGCATAAAAACAGAAATCAATAATAGCCAGGGTAATGTTTCCACTAAACTTTAGCTATCCTACCACAACAGGCACCGAATATTCCAACTTGGCTGAATCTTATGAAAAAGACCTTAAAAACAACTAACTATATGAAGATGATTGAGGTCCTTAAAGATGAAATGAATAAATCCTTTAAACATGCCTAGGAAAACACAAACATACATTTGGAAGAAGTGAATAAACCCCTTAAAGACAGCCAGAAAAGCACAAACAATTGGAAGAAATGAATAAATCTCTAAAAGAAAGCCAAGAAAACACAAACAGTTTAAGTAAATGAATAAATCTGTTTAAGACCTGAAAATCGAAACAGAACATTATAGAAAACATAAACTGGGGGAATTCTAGAAATGAAAAATTTAAAAATTTGCATAGAAACTACAGAGGCAAGCTTCACAAACAGAATATAAGAGATGGAAGAAAGAATCTCTGGTGAGATATGATAGTAGAGATACAAGAAAGGGATATGTGAATCAAAGAACATTTTAAATCTAATACATTTTCATCAGCTTTCTGTTGTTGAGAGATTCCTTACAGTTTAAGCTTTTCTTTAGTTTCTTTCCATAAGTTGTAAACTTAGCTGGGTTTAGGTCTTGCCCTGAGGTTACCACTCTCTTTATTCCATTCAGCAACGTCTTTACTTTAAACATTATATCTCCTTAATTATTGGATATAATTCCATTATGCTTCCTGGTGATCCTTTTCTCCTCAAACTGTATATTTTGTACTTTTCTTTTTCTAGCTTGTTTCTTTTTATTATGGCTCTGCATAAGAGTGATTACTAATAACTACACAAGAGAGTCGAGACAATGCTGTTTTGAAATCTCTGCTAATTCCATCCATCCAAAGCTATTCAATTTAGCTTCAGGCAAATTTTTGGGAGAAAGGGTGGGGGGGAAATGCAGTCACATTCTTTGTCAAAATATCACAAGAATGGTCTTTCAGGCCCTTACTATTATTTTTCCCCTCTGAAACTTACTGAACTGGGCCCCCACTGTTCACACTGCCCTCTCACTGTCTTCAATTCTCTTAGTAGGATGGCCTATTAAACACCATTTTAATATTTCCAATCTCCTTTTTCTTTTTCTTTTATTTTTATTTTTTATTTTTTTGAGACAGGTTTCTCTGTGTAGCTTTGGAGCCTGTCCTGGAACTCGCTCTGTAGCCCAGGCTGGCCTTGAACTCACATAGATCCACCTGCCTCTGCCTCCTGAGTGCTGGGGTTAAAGGCATGCACCACCACCGCCAGGCCCAATCTCCTTTTTCATCCAAATCTCTAAAGTCATTCATATTTCTCCCACAAGCAGAATTATCAGTCCTCTTCCAATTTGTTCTCAGTCCTGGTCAGTTTCTGTATTAGTCACCGTACTCTTTCCTTTTAAAAGAAAGCATTTATTTGGTGGCTTCCTTATACTTTTAGAGACTTAGTCTATTATCATTATGGCAGGGAACATAATGACATGAAGACAGAGGTGGTACTGGAGAAGTAGCTGAGACTTCTACATCCTGATTTGCAATGCAGCAGGCTGAGAGAGAAAGACAGTCTGGGTAGGTGGGGGAATTTGAAACCTCAAAGCCCAACCCCAATGACACACTTCCTCCAATAAGGCCACACTTACTAATCCTTCTAATCCTTTTAAACAGTTTCACTAATGATGACTAAGCATTCAAATGTATGATTCTATGGGGGGCATTTTTATTCTAACCACCACACCTGTCAATATTCTACCATGGACATGGGAGAAGCTTACAAGTCCCAGCCTCTAGCTGAGGAGATGCTAAACAGCATGACTTGGCAGCTTAGGCAACATAGTTCTGGCTTTATAGTAATGGATACAAAAAAGGAGTTATGGAATCTCCCTTCACAGTTAAAGAAAGCTGCTGAGACCAGGAATGTGTCAGGGGTGTCCCTCCATGGAGACCCATGGAGGCCATTGCATGATGCTGTGAAGCTGAAGCATGGATGGTGTTAGACACTCCAAGATGTTGGAGATGTCAAAGTCATGGGATACCTGTAAAGAACAGCTGAGGACCTGGGTGGAGAAGCCCAAGCAAGGCCACAAAGCTGAAAGGATCAGGAGATCTCAAGAGTTCTTTCACATCAGACATGGAAATGCAGAGTTCAGAATTTTTGCATTGCTCCAGGATTTTCTCATTATGCTTCATTTCCTCCCTTTTGGAATGACAATGTATAGCCGATGACATTGTGTGTTGGAAGTACGTGATCTGCTTTTGACATTGATTTTACAGGGGGTTACAGCCTCATTAGTCTCAGAAGAAACCTTGAACTTTTAAACAGTATTAGGACTGTTAAAAGACTATGGGGACTTTTGGCTATTAGAAACAATGCTGATATGAACATAGCTGAACAAGTGCTCTTGTGGTATGATTGAGCATTCCTTGGGTATATGCCCAAGAGTGGTATAGCTGGATCTTGGGGGAGATGGATTCCCAATTTTCTAAGAAAGTGCCATATTGATTTCCAAAGTGGTTGTACAAGCTTGCATTCTCACCAGCAGTGGAGGAGAGTTCCCCTAGCTCCACATCCTCTCCAGCATAAGATGTCTTCAGTGTCTTCAGTATCTCAGAGTCGTTTTGATTTGCATTTCCCTGGTAATTAGGGATGTTGAGCAATTCCTTAAATGTCTTTCAGCCATTTGAGTTTCCTCTGTTGAGAATTCTTTGTTTAGTTCAATAGCCCATTTCTTAATTGGACTGTTGGGCATTTTGATGTCTAATTTCTTGAGTTCCTTATATATTCTGGATATCAGTCCTCTGTCAGATGTGGGGTTGGTGAAGACCTTTTCCCATTCTGTAGGCTATTGCTTTGCCTTGTTGACCGTATCCTTTGCTCTACAAAAGCTTCTCAGTTTCAAGAGGTCCCATTGATTGATTGTTTCTCTCAGTGTCTGTGCTACTGGAGTTATACTTAGGAAGTGATCTCCTATGCCAATGCGTTCAAGACTACTTCCTACTTTCTCTTCTAGCAGGTTCAGAGTAGCTGGATTTATGTTGAGGTCCTTGATCCACTTGGACTTAAGTTTTGTGCACGGTGATAGATATGGATCTATTTGCAGCCTTCTCCATGTTGATATCCAGTTATGCCAGCACCATTTGTTGAAGATGCTTTCTTTTTTCCATTGTACACTTTTGGCTTCTTTGTCAAAAATTATATGTTCATAGGTATGTAGATTAATGCCAGGGTCTTCAATTCGATTCCATCGGTCCACATGTCGGTTTTTATGCCAGTACCAAGCTGTTTTTACTACTGTAGCTCTATAGTAGAGCTTGAAGTCAGGGATCATGATGCCTCCAGAGGTTGTTTTATTGTACAGGATTCTTTTGGCTATCCTGGGTTTTTTGTTTTTCCATATGAAGTTGAGTATTATTCTTTCCAGGTCTGTGAAGAATTGTGTTGATATTTTGATGGAGATTGCATTGAATCTGTAGATTGCTTTTGGTAAAATTGCCATTTTTACTGTTAGTCCTGCCTATCCATGAATAGCCAGAACCTGGAAACAACCTAGATGCCTTTCAACTGAAGAATGGATAAATAAAATGTGGTACATATACACAATGGAATACTACTTAGCAGAGAAAAACAATGACATCATGAGGTTTCCAGGCAAATGGATGGATCTAGAAGAAATCATCCTGAGTGAGGTAACCCAGACTCAGAAAGACAAACATGGTATGTACTCACTCATAGGAGGATACTAGATATGGAACAAGGATGACTGGACTGCTACTCACATCACCAGGGAGGCTACCTGGAAAACAGGACCCCAAGAAAGATACAGGGATCGCCCAATGACGGAGAAATGGATGAGATCTTCATGAACAGCCTGGACATGAATGGGGGGAAATGAAGGGCAAGGGTTGAGGGAAAGAGAACTTGGGGGAGCGGGAGATCCCAGCTGGATCAAGAACAGAGAGGGAGAACAAGGAAAAGAGACCATGATAAATGAAGACCACATGAGAATAGGAAGAAACAAAGTGCTAGAGAGGCCCACAGAAATCCACAAAGATACCCCCATAACAGACTGCTGGCAATGGTGGAGAGACAGCCCGAACTGGCCTACTCTGGTGATGGGATGGCCAAACACCCCAATTGTCGTGCTAGAAACCTCATCCAATGACTGAGAGATCTGGATGCAGAGATCCACGGGCTAGGCCCCAGGTGGAGCTCTGGGAGTCCAATTAGCGAGAAAGAGGAGAGTTTATATGAGCAAGAATTGTTGAGACCAAGGTTGGATAAAGCACAGGGACAAATAGCCAAACGAATGGAAACACATGAACTATGAACCAATGGCTGAGGGGCCCCCAACTGGATCAGGCCCTCTGAATGAGTGAGACAGTTGATTGGCTTGATTTGCTTGGGAGGCATCCAGGCAGTGGGACCTGGTCCTGTGCTCAGTGCATGAGTTGGCTGTTTGAAACCTAGGGCTTATGCAGGGTCACTTGGCTAGGCCTGGAAGGAGGGGACTGGACCTGCCTGGACTGAGTCTACCAGGTTGATCTCAGTCCTCAGGGAGGCTTTGCCCTGGAGGAGGTGGGAATGGGGTGTGGTCTGGGGGGAAGGGGAGAGGGGCGGGAGGGGGGGAGAATGAGGGAATCCGTGGCTGATATGTAGAACTGAATTGTATTGTGAAATAAAATAAAAAAAGAAAAAAAAAAGAAAAGGGATTATGGAATTTGCCTCCACATCTAAGGAAAGCTACTGAGGCCAGGAGTGAGTCAGAGGTGTCTGACTAGAAAGGCCATTGCATGAAGCTGTGAAGTTGAAGCCTGGATTGCTTGGATACTCCAAGATGTTGGAGATGCCAGAGTCATGGGATACATGCTTTGGAAAGCTCTTTACAGGGAAAGAACCAGCCCAAGAAAAAGAAGTGTGCTGTAGTCAACAAAGCTGAAAGGACTTGGAGATCTGAAGAGTGTTTTGACATCAAGCATAGAAATGCAGAGTTTGGAGTTTGCCCAGGTGGTTTTCGGTCTGGCTTTGGTCTAGTATTTCCTCATTATGCTTCTTTCCCTAGGTTTTTGAATGGTAATGTATGTCCTGTGCCAGTATGTGTTGGAAGAATGTGATCTGCTCTTTGATTTTAATTTTACAGGAGATTACAGTAAAAAAAAAAATGCATGAATCAAGTAAAAGACTTTGAACTGTAGACTTCTAAGTAAGTTTGAGACTGTTACAAACTATGGGGACTTTTGAAGTTATATTGAATGCATTTTTGCATTAGGATATGGCTTAATGCCTTTGGGGCACAGGGAGTGTAATGTTGTGGCTTCAAAGGAATTGGACCCCTAAAAGAGTGTTGTTAATGGAAGGTGTGGCCTTGTTGGTATAGATGTGGTCTTGTTGGTGGAAGTGTGTACACTGTGGAGGCAGGATTTGAAGTCTCACGTATGCTCAAGCTGTGCCCAGGGAGACAGACAACCTTATATTCTCTGCAAGATGTAGGATTCTCGGCTACTTCTCCAGCACTATGTCTGCCTGCAAAATGTTATGACCCATCATGATGATAATGAACTAAATTTCTGAACTATAAGAGAGCCATCCCAATTAAATGTTTTCCATTATAACAATTGTCATGGTCTTGGTGTTTCTTCACAGCAATACAAACCCTAAGACAGAATGTTTAGGATATGCTCACTTTCAAGGTCTTGTTTAGGTAGTTATATTGCTGAGGTAACATTGGTATAGCTTCCCTATCATTTCTAGAACAACCAGTCTCACATTAAACATCCTGGTTGTCTGGCTCTTACAAACTTTAAGGTCTCTTCAGAGATGTTTCTTGAAGCTGAGTTGCAGCTTAGTATAGTAGGTATATCCATTAAGGTTATACTTAATCTCTTTAGTATTTTTCTTTCTCTCCTTCTCTCTCTCTCTCTCTCTCTCTCTCTCTCTCTCTCTCTATCTCTCTCTCTCTCTGTGTGTGTGTGTGTGTGTGTGTGTGTGTGTCTCCATTTGTTCTAAAGAGAAGCTTCTTTAATGAAGGGAGGCCAGTACAATTATGTATAAGGATATAAGGTACAAGTTATAGGTGTAAGGATAAAGCATAAGGATCAATTTAGACTATAGTAAGAAATTATGTGCATCTAACAAAGTGGTAGTAGTAGATTCATTTTCTAACTCATAAAGTATTTTAAATGAAAATATTTTTCATATAATATATTCTAATCATTCCCCTTCCCAAACTCCTCCTAAATTCTTACTACCTCCCTAACCATCCAACTCCATGTCCTTTCTTTCTGTTCATCTTTTAAAAAACAAACAAGAAAAAAAAGACACACACTTACAAAAATAATGCCCACAAAATCACAGTAACAGAAACCAAGATATACAAAAGGACAATAAGACATACATAAGAATCCATACACAAGAAGAGGGCTTTCAGGATTCTGATACAGGTCAAAAGCCTGAGTCCCGTGTCCTAAGTGTGGTGTCTGCAACCATAGGACTTACCTTCACCCACTGGCAGGCAACCCAGGGCAATGACAATAGTCTATAATGCTTTTGGAATCACTTGGATTATCATGACCAACCATCCAAAGGGAGATTTCTCATCCCTGGTACATATACGTTACATATGGGAAATACATTCAAACACTCACAAGTGTGTGTGTGTGTGTGTGTGTGTGTGTGTGTGTGTGTGTATGTTGTGTATAATTTTAGGGAAATATAAAACAATATGATTATTTAAGGCCTTATCAAACATCCTTGGTATTATTTGTTCCTTGACCTTCATATGAGCAAACACTTCACTTACGTAATACATTTTATATATGATATATCAAGGTGGTTTTATTTACCAGGTAATTATTTAGGAGTGAAACGTTCACAGGTAAACTTAAAATTTTCATCAAGTACAGGCATTTAATAATTTATTTAAAAATATTAAAATGTTTTTCCATAAAGAAGAAAAAGGAATGTTTCTGGAAAGTGAAGTCAACTATTTTAAATACAACATGTCTAATTGGTGACAGAAAAAGCATGATGTACAGTGGATATCTGTCATTTAAAAAGTGTCACATGATCTTCTCCACACTTCTATAGATCAAAATCCACAGCAAACTGAACAATTTGAGCAGCAACAAAAACATTTATCAAAACCTTACGCCCATTTTTGGGAGGAGACATGTCAATATGTTCAGCTAAGAAGCATGTACTAGCCTGATCTAAAGATATTTGCATACAATCTCTCACCAAACATGCGGAGCCTCCTTCTCCTCCACTGAGAACTCAGCAGCATCACTCCTTGCTCATGTTAAAGCCAGAGTCTTGTTATTAATTCGCATGCTTCCATAATAAGGTTTGTAATTGTTAGAAATATTCTTCTTCAGGCAGGAACGCATCGTCGTTATTCAGGAAAGACAGAGGAGGTAATATGATTTGTGTCTGTACTTTTCATCCGGACATGGACAAGAACATTAAAAAAATAACAAAAAGGCTAGCAGGAAGAGTATACTCATGGTCCCCCCAAACTTTAAGAACATC
Source organism: Peromyscus eremicus (assembly GCF_949786415.1). NCBI lineage: Eukaryota > Metazoa > Chordata > Mammalia > Rodentia > Cricetidae > Peromyscus > Peromyscus eremicus. The sequence continues at coordinate 25,821,513 of NC_081428.1, read as the reverse complement.
TGAAGTCTAAACTGCTGTCACACTGTGGTAACAAAGGACTCTTATAAAGATGGCCCTGATTTTCTGCTAAAGCCAAGTAGTGGATTGCTTGGAGGACAGTAGTTTATATATACATTTAGAAAAAGACACCTCTTACCCCACATTGTTCTTCATAAATAGTTTTTCCTATTCACTCTTACAAATGTCATTTTGTTATATGTCTTAGTCTGGTCATTAGACTACATGAAGAAGGGATTGAGTATGCCTAGCACAAATCTCAGGCATGAAGAACTGTATGTTTGACTTAAGTGATTTTTTCCCCCAAGCACACACACAACTTGAGCCTTAACCTCAAGTGGTTATGCTTCAGAAGGCCTGTCTTAAAATTTGTAGAGCTGTGATTTCATAGGCTTTGTGGTGATGTGAAGAATAAAACCATACACCCCAATACATTAAACTTGTTCAATTTTCTCATCATAGACTATAAAGTAGATGTAAGCCCAATGTACACCATTGAAATCCAGCACATCTTCTGCCCTATGCTGCAGATAATTTCTAGACCTAGCTTAGAACTTCTCACTTGCTGCTGTGAATCAGCCACTCACAACTCTTTTTGTGTTCCTGATAGTTAAGTGAGCTCCACTAGTACACTTTCAGCCCAGCATCTAAATTAAAGGAATTGTCCTTGGTTTTTGAAAACCATACTTAAAGAAAAGATTCCAGAGATCTGATCACTATTGTTTCTGAACACAAATTGAATTATTTTAACAGAAAAGACTTTAAAGGGGTGGAGTCATATTTCTGTCAAATCAAAAGAAGAACTATTAATATTTGTTAATAACACAAGATATAGTATTGAATTATAAGTACTGATACACCTAAGAAGATCAAATGTACAACTAAAGCACTATCTTAAGATGTATTCTCACCTAAGTATATGGATTTGAAGTGAGACATTGTATATTCACTATGAAAATAATTTAATGGCTTTAAGTTGGGTTAAATAACAATACAAAAGCATGTTTGCTTTGTTAATAAATATCCATAATGGCTCCTACAAGCTATTCCTACTGTCTGAATCAGTTTTCTGATACTAAAACAAAATGTTTGAACTAGATGCTTTATTTTTTAAAAAAGTAGTTGATTTAGTTCCCAATGCTAGAGGTATGACAACACGAACCAGGCATCTGCTGGATTTTAGTGAGAGAGTCAAGAGAGATGACATCACTATAGAATGCAAAACAGATATACCGATGATGAATGCAGAAGAAGAATTGAAGGAAGTACAAAGTTCCTAATCTCAGATCCTTCCTATGGAAACTAGCCTGGGAACACAAGAACTATGTTTGTCTTTCAAGAGTCAAACTCACAATGGCCTAATTGTCTCAAACTATGTTCTTCTCCTTAAAACTTTCACAATCCCTATGTAGACACGTAAAGATGAAATCAAATCACTAATCTAGAGGGACCATTTAAGAATCTTTGGAAATATGACAAGCATATCCAAATTCTAGTATTTACTTTATCAACATTTGTTTATTCTCTCATTTGATTTAATCTACTGGACTTGTTTTATATCCCTTAAATATCATCAGACCTTTTCCTACCTTCTGTCTTTGTTGATGCATTTAACGTAGTTGATATTTCTCCTGCTATTGATGAGACCCCTTTCATCTTCCTCATATTCAGTTCAAATATCATCTGCTAGGATGTGTTTTTGTTTTTAATGCCACCTAATGGAAGCTTCTTTGTCTCTTCTATATATATATATTTCACTGCTTATTCCTTCCAGGTGTGTGAGTCTGAAATTATTTTGGTTACTTTCTATTATTTTTCATCTAATTCCTATATTACAACATAATCTCTAAATTTATCGATCAGTGAGCAACAACTTGTCAAAATTTACTAGCTTATTGTCAAAATTATAAAATTATAAGTGATAAAGTATTATGTGTCAAGATAAGGGTGAAAAACATTAAATGAAACCTTTTACTTCAGTGATGATCTTCTATTAACAGAGGTTCATTATGGATAGGCATGTTAAAGTAATAATTTTGATTTATATATACAATGAGACTTAGAATCATGTACTTTAAGAATAATAATACTTTGTGATCCAACTCATTCTAAAAGCTAGTTATTGACAACAAATATTCTTATATGCAAATTCCAGTGGTTTAGAAATGTTGGAGCACCATGGATGATTCTGACTCTAGGTCCTTTGTCTATAATCAAGATTCTAGCCTAGGAATTATTCGTGCCAAGACTAGACTAGGGCTCAATGATCATTTCTCATGCTCCCATACATGGTTATTGTCGGGATTTAGATCCTCAAAAAGGATAGACCATTCCACCTAAATCCTTTCATGAGCCCTTCACAAGCAGAAAAGCTTGTTTCTCCCACTCTGAGAAATAAAACAGAAATAGTGTCCTTGCCACTTTATTGGTCCACAGTCTCATATATACTATAGGATGCTCTGTTTCTAAGATGCATTAAAATATTAGTAATGCAGACTTAGCAAGAACAGGGGAAGGATTTACTGAAGAAAGAGAGAGGGAGGTAAGGGAGGGAGCGAGGAAGGGAGGGAACAAGGAAGGGAGGGAGGGAGGAAGGAAGGAAGGAAGGAAGGAAGGAAGGAAGGAAGGAAGGAAGGAAGGAAGGAAGGAGAAGCAAAGAAAAGACCTATTCTTGGATGGAGAAAGAAGGAGAAGGCAAGCTAGAATATTTTGGCAGTAGTTGCATAAATCACATTTCATTATTTTTACCAACCTTCAGGGTAGTTATAGAAGAAATATACATTCAAAGGCTGCATATGACATAAGGAAGTATACCAAGGGGACTGACTAATCCATCTTTAACACTGTAAGGTGTTGACCACAATCAAAGACATTGTAGCCAGAGAATCCTAAAATTTCCCCGCAGCCTGAACTGTTGAGGCTCCAAATCTTCCGGTTCTAGTATTTTTCTGTTAAATGTGTTATCACAATACTTAGACTACTAAAGAGATACATGGGTTATTTATGAGGTATATCATTCAAAGTAACCTCTCTTGGATCAGAATTCTGAATGCAGAAAGACAAGTACAAGTATGCCAGTTACTTTCATTAATTCATTTGTTTATTTAATAAATGATTGTAAAGAATCAGCTAGGTAAGAGACATGCTAAATAATGCATGTGTTTCAACGAAAACAAGGGATAGCCACATTCATAAGAAATTTAGCTTCATTTAGGTTTTCAGAAAAAATAATGTCAAAGTAATTCTTTTCTTGGTGTTGAAATTCCACAATTCAGATATATCATCAATAAAATGGTGTCAAGAATGTTGGTAGTTGCTGCGCAGTATATTACTATTTCAGATTAGCTGACAAAAGAGCATTTACACTTTTTTTTAACCTTAAGCTCACATTATAAAGATGTTACCCTATACCATTTAATCTATTTATTGCATTAGTAAACCCACAGAAACAAGCTGAAGCAGATATTTACTATGTGTTGGTTTGTGACAGAACACTTTTGATAAACTGGGAATCAGTCCATGGATTAAAAGCATGACAATAACAAATAACATTCAGTCTCATATAAAGCATGATCAAAATTCATAATAAACACAACAGGAGAGACTGCAGAGGGGTTTAAACTCATTGTTAAAAAAAAGCATTGGTAACTTCTTTGAAATTGAGAAGGCTGATGTGACCAGATCAAGGGAAAACTCTCCATCATACATATTCATTCATATGTATATTTTAAACTCTGAATACAAGTTTAAAATCTACAGACACCTAGAATTGTGAATCATGAGTAGACATTCAGCAGCCTACATAGTTTGTTGACTTACAGCACAGAACTTTGTAAATCCCAGAGGTTATTTCTTATCATCATTGCAATGCTGTCTTGTCTCCTGGCCAATTTCCTAGGAGTTTTCCCAGGGGAATAGTTGAAACTAGCTTGCTTGAACTTTTCCTGTGATGTGTTTGACAGAAAACAACTTTTGTCTTTCAAAGGAAGGTAAACAATAGCTGAGGGATTGAACCTATTTCCAGTCTCATTACTATGCATACAATGGATTGAAAGAATGACCTAGGAGGTCTTTCAATTGCTCATATTTTTAATGCAAGATGCCTTCATTTTATTTTTTAAAAAAAGTTTAATGACTTGGGATTTCATTTACACCAAATAATGAGAGCCTGCTCGAGACTGTAAATTGCATCTTGGGTGTTGCCATGCACCGCTGCACTTGATAGATAATTTATTCAGGGTCCTGGAAGAGAGCTTTTTAAAAATAACTGACATTGAGGGTGCCAAGAAGCACTGATGCCATGTGTGTGCCAGCTGCGAAATCATTAGTAGGTTGAAACACCCTACAGTGCAACAGCTTCAGACTGATTTGAGATGGGATATATTATAGCCAAACCATAAATTAATTCACGAATCTGCCCTACTTACAGTTCTCTCTC